>NC_047105.1:94854924-95141240 GCF_902500255.1 Thalassophryne amazonica | reverse complement strand
ACACTGTAATGGAACCACAGTGCCACCACGAGGAAGTACACAGACCCTTCACTACAGAAATTTACTTTCGTTTAACAAAAGAAAGAGTCATTTCTTTTCCTGTTATAGTTATCCAGAGGCAAAATTTATATTTCAATTTAATGTTATTTGTTGAATTATTAATGAATTGTAATGGCAAAAACAGAGTTTCTGTTAATCAGTTCCCTTTTCTGATAGGAGACTCAGCTTATATTTTGTTAGCCAAAGAAGGAAGTGGGTATATGTCATTCATTGTATCTGATGTGTTTTTCAAATAACTTTCTTTTGGGGAGAAATCTGATGACCCTTCTTCAGCTCTTCCGGTGTCTTATTTTGCTCTTCTACTTTCTTCGGCTACTCCCCTCTTTTCGCACTTCAACACTCCCCAACTCCGTCTTAGCTTGTGGCTTTTGTTTCATTTTGTTCTGTAACTTTCATTGTTTGATGCACCAGTTTTTTAAATAACTTTAAAGGCATGAATCAAGTGCTCTGCATTGTGAAGACAATTTCTGAGCCGAGTTTTTCAAATTAAGATTAAACTTTCGAGAGTCCAAATTCATTTTCCTCTCAGTGCCAAAAGCATTTAACTTAACTTTAATTTTTCTTCACAACTTCCTTTGCAAAGCCTTGAACTTTTTCTAAATTTTTTTCAAAAACCATAAATTGATCTTCGGCAAGTTTTAGAAGCTGCAGGAGCAGTTTTGATAAACACGACACCTTCATATTGGGTCGGTCGGTGAACCCAACTACATAACCGCCGGACCATCACGTTCGATCCTTCTGTGAAACCAACCAAGTAGTTTGCATGCCTATAGTCATTTGGGATAGACAGTGGGTTAACCCGGCGCAGGTGAGATGAGGCCAGCAAAGGCTGATCAGGAAACCACACTACACCCAATCCAAATAGATAAGTGAACCTTCAACTGTTTTGAGACAAAATGTCTCAAAATTGATTTTTTTTTTTTTTTTTTAAAGAACATGTGATGAATGGTGGGTCATCAACCACTAAGTGAACACAGCTGATTAATCTCCACTAAACCAATTTAAGCACAGATGGCCATAGGTTATTGCAAAGGTAGTCACAAGGAATAGAGAACTGTTTTTTAATGCATTGGCATCCTATGCCTCACATATTAACCTTCAATGCTGCCATGTTTTTCTGATAGCTCCACATTGCAAATCCACTTGCCATGACAAGCTCTGAATCCAGCAAAAAGTAACAGCTGCATTGACACTCCAAACCTGTGCAGGCCTATATCCCCAGTGACAAAACTGATCAGAAATTAAAAAATCAGACCAATAAGAATGCATATAGGCCTCAATAAAATATGATTACTAATGACTGTTCACTTGTAAGGTGGGTGTGGAGTCTTAGGGAGGATGGTGAGAAACCGACCATGTCACCTGCTGGATGAACAAAACACTACCTTTTCATTTCAAAACAGTAACTGTATATAGAAATAGTAAGTTAAAGTACTCCAATACAGATCTGGACACAATTAGTTATTTTTAACTGTGCTAGTTTGAAGAAATACCATGATACACTGACCATCCTAGTGGAATTCAGGGGGAGGAATTCATTTCTGAGTTCAAATAGCGACTGGAAAAGGGGGGGGGGAGAAGAATACTGTACGCCCATCAGGTTGGTGATAATCCCTGCGGATAGGAACATCGAGCAAAGAGGAATCTGGTTGGATGAGATGCCAGTCCATCACTGGTTACTCCCCATATGGGTGTGAACTGGCCTGACGTAACAGCTGTGTTTTTTGTTTGTTTGTTTTACTTTTTTGCTTGCTCTGATTGATGCCCACTGTTTGAAACACTGCATGAAAACGTTTCCTAATCCATCCTTCGGAGTGGTTGTATAAGGTTCTTTTGAAAGAAAAATTAAGTGGGCAGGGACACCCCTGAAATCAAAATGCATCCTACTGCATAGAGCAGCTCCTCATATTCATCACAGAAACCCTTTCATTTTCAGGTTAGGCAAATAACCCTAAAAAATGTTCATATTATTGCAGATACCAAACACTCTCCCAACTTAAATACAGCTTGCACTGCAGACCTAATGCATGAAACCCTGACGTGGTAACGTCAAAGATTCAGCCCAGCAACATAAACGACAGACCACCAGAAGTGAGTCTTGCCTGAGAAAGGAGCCATTTAAAAGACTTCCCTAATCTGCCCACTTTACTCAAGAGCAGAACCACCACAAATCATCCATGGGTTTGAAAGTGTGCAAATCTCCAGAAGTCAGAAAATACAGTTTATTATGAACTGCTTCCAGCATGGAATTGATTGATAAAATCACAGGAAAGGGGACAGTGGAGAGAGGGGAAATATTAAAGAAGGCCCAAACAAAAAACACCAAGTAAGTGCACAGCATTTTTTTTTTTTTTTTTTTTAAACTCTACACCACCCACCCCAGTTTTGTTCCCATTTACTATCCCCCAATCTAACAGACAAAGTCAAAAAATAAGCCGCTACCCCATAAAGTTGTATACTCCCTGCTAGGGATATTACAAACAAGTGCAGTTACATCTTTTTGACACATTCAACCAAAAAGATGTGCTAACATGTCTTAGGATAGATGAAACCCAACTACACAAAAAGATAACCTATGGAATGTCAAGCTTGCAAATTTTTCTGGGTCCATAAAGCTCCAATATGTAAAAGCACTCCTGATTAGACTACAAACTGCATTATTCTGCAGTGAAAGATGAGGATATCAGCCATCAAAGATATTGCAGACATTTTTTCCATTATGGCCGTTTACAACTTATGCTGTGTTCATATGTCCGCAGCGGTCGTCATAAGAGAATACCTGTCATCCGCAACAGCAGAATGCAGGTACGTTCCCCCCCCAACATTAACACGGACTACGATTTACTTAACTGAAAGCGTTTTAGCTTAAAAAGCAATCTGTGTGAAATTATAGATTAATTCCTCTGTAATGTCACAATTTATTAAATTGTTTAAACCTAAGTGACTCTCTGTAGTTAAATAATCCATCTTACTGTCCATTTCCTCCTTTCTCCAGTATTAGTCTCCTGCTTACTGCAGATATGTGAACGCAGCATTGGTATACATACAGCGTAGACAAGCATTTAGACAAATGTTTTAAAAAAATAATAAACAAAACAAGGCTGAGTTCTCAAGTAGTCGTCCGTGGAGATAGTGCGTTTGCTTGCAGTTCAATATTTTATAGTCCACTGCTTGACAGTACCATCATAGGCAGTCGTGACTATAGTGTTCTCATCAAGCCAGGCCATGCTGCTGATGTGGTACAGCCTGTGAGGTTCTGCAGATATCAAAACAAACTCATCAGACATCTTTACAGAACAATTTTCACAATACAACCCCTTTAATAATAATAATAATAATCTTGTTTCAGCATGAGTTGAACCTACACTTTCATTTTCAAATCTGTCCAAGTTAAAATCTGGTTAAAAAGCTCAATGAAACAAAATGGGTTTTTTTTTTCGGTTTTTTTTTTTTGAATAGTTTTATGTTGAACAAATGCGGCTATTTCTAAATAAATGGCTATTAAGGCTTAAACAAGTGCACAACATATTTCATGACTTAGCTTACATCTGCGTGAAAATGAAATCCACAGGTTAAGATTAAAATCAAACATGATTTGTTCCATCTTCCTAAAAAAACAGCTGATTTACATAGTTCAACTCTTCAGGCAGGTGGATGAGCTAATTGAGATCACCTGTTTTAGGTGCACAGGCAGAAGCAATACATGGTAGGGTTTTAAGTTTTTCCACCTCTGAAGAATTGTGTCGCCTTCAGTACTCGTGTTGTGGTTATGGTGGTAGCATTAAAAAATAAAAAAAATGGTGTCACTGTAGCAGCCTTTTTTTTGCTGGTGATTAACCCTCAACCGTTTTAGTGCTGGGGATGAATTTATTCGTTCTTAGGAATTATGTCCTCAATGTCTATTACACAGTGAATTTTCTGTGCCAGTGGGCTGGCTTGACGTAGTCCACTGAATTGTGTTTAGCTTCAGCTTCACATGTTGACCACAAAGTTTTGTTTTTTTTTACCGTCTCCATTCCACTTTCATTATGAAACAATGTCTCATTCATTATATTAATTGTAGTGTGCTTACCTTTGATTACAATGGCAAAAATAAAGATTCCGTACTCACACAGTGCACAAAGCTGATGTCTAGACTCTGTGCTCGAACCACAACTATCCAACTGCTTCAATAGAACCAAGCTTCAATTTCTGACCAATCACTGCTTGTGTAACTATTTTGTCCACTTTGATTTCATTCAAGAAACTGTGCTCCCTACTTTGGTTTTCAGCCACTTTATATATAGAAGTAATAGCGGAATATTAATTTGGACTTTTACAGAAAACAGTCATAAAATTGAAGACGATCACTCGTGATGACTTGATGTCTATGTCTTTGGTAAAACATCTCTTTGTTAGACTAAGATGAGGAGTATCACTTGCACTGAGGGAATGCCAATAACTCATTGTAGCAGTTTAGATTTCATTGCAAATTCAACAAATTCAGCGCACACACACACACACACACACACACAAGTATGAGTGAATGTGTGGCCTACCAGTGATTTTTATTCTTCTGTTTGAATCATCAAGTGACCACACAAACATCAAGGAATCCATCCCACCTGTTGCCAAGTGGTTATTATCAGGTGACCAGGCCAAAGCAGTTATTTTTGCATGGTGGCCATAAAATTCATCTTTGACCTGGAGGGGGGAGCAAAGAGAAAACAATTGTATACAAAGACTCTGATTCAACTTCAAAGTTTGTACAGACAGCATAACTAGTAATTCACAAAAAAGGATACACAGAATACACAAATGTTACCGAATAGTTATCTGCCACACTGAAGACTGTGACCGCCTTTTTGTCATCTGTAACAGCAAGATGGGCTCCATCAAAAGAGTAGGCCATGTCTGTCACTATCCCGTTAACATCTAAAGTTTGACCATTGTCAACTAAAGTGTCGCCCCGAATAGAGTACAGATGGACTTTCGCATCCTGTGGAGGAAAGACAAACACCATAGTGTTATGACCTTTCCAATGCATGTTGAATTAAATTTACAGATAGGTGCTTAAAGGCCTGTCACAGTGGCGTATTCGTAGAGCTGCTCATTACAATGTATCATGTACGCTGTAATGAGCAGCTCTCCGCCCACTTCACGTGGAGTTTTTTCTCAATACGCAGCAGTATGTTGAGGGCTATGTGCGTAGGACGGAAGAAATTAAACCTGTTTAATTTTCTTCAGCGTACAGCACAGCATGGAGCCTTCACGCGAGTACATGCAGTACCGTGCTACTGTCCGCTATTGTGAGTCTCTCTCTCTCATCAGAGCTGTGACTCTTTAAAATAAACATGCACGTCGGTGCGCTCATAAAACGCCCTGATCGATCTGTCTGATCAAAGCTGAACAGAGCTGTGACTCAAACTTGCACTCGCTGAATTAAAAAAAATTAATAATAATAATGTTAAATGACTGTTTTTGAGCCGCACCACACCATGCAGTAGAGAACAAAGCGCACTTCTACAGAGGCAGAAAATAGCACTGAAACTGGTGCGGCATGGCACACGTGTGTGTGCACATTAAAATGCGAACACACGGAGCTGCAAGTATGAACAAACACTGTTAAAGGCTGAGTACGCGCGTATTTAAATGAAACAACGCTGCAATGAGCAGCTCTATGAATACGCCACTGTGACAGGCCCTTTAGCGGGTTTTTATGTGTGCCATTTAGGATGGTGATTAAGATTTTTGACTGTTTAACAAGGTAGTTTTGAAGTCCACTTACTGCTCCCCCCACTGCAGCAGTCGCTAATCCAGGGTGCAGTGCGCATACTTCTGGTTCATACCCAGGTTTTTCCAGTGTGAAGACCTTCTTCTTATTCTTCAGCAAGACAATCTTGAAAAAGCAAGAAATAAATGGCAAATAAAGAATACACAAAACATGTCAGGTACAAACTGCTGTAGGATGGAGAAAATCTGAAAATCTGATATAGGCCTTGAGGCCCATTACCAATTTACAGCCAGGTAGACTAAGACAATGCAGATAAAGTGTCTACAATATGACTAGGACATTATGCTGATGTAAAAGCTTGCGAGATGTGTACCAAACCAGGAAATTACTGGTTACCTGGCCAATGCACACAGCAAGTGAAAGTCGACCTGATGACGCAGACACCTTTTTAGGCTGGAAATCCATCTTCACAACATCGGCAGCACTAGAAAACAAAATGCTAGAGTTTTAAAATAACCATAACATCATTTTGTTGTCTTTTTTTTTTAAACATACAACATTCGGTTTAAGAAAAAAAAAAAAAAAAAAAAAACAGAATATAAATCATCATCATCCAGATAAGACTCTCTGTAAAACTTCTGTTAACCCCACTCTGGGAGGCTAAACACAGTGAAACAATTCCGTATTTCACCTATTTAGTCCATGGGCCAAGCAGGTTTTCAGTACCACTTAGAGTGACAAAACAACACTTAGAATCCAGCCTCAGTGTACCATTCACCCTATTGACGTTTCAAATCCCGCAAAACTTCGAAGAGGCTGCCGCGCTGCGAGATCTCAGTAACATTGAGAACTGCACTGAGACGCTCTGATCGGGCTTCACTTTAACCTCTGCACACGGACAACACCATTAACATCGCAACATAAAATTATTTTTATACTGTGCCTACAACTCTCATGAATATATTCTCTGGGTTTATAGACGTTATTGTGTTTGTTTTATGTAAACATGCGAGAATCACAGGTTGTCTCTCCGTTATTTTCAATGGGCGCTGCTGTGAGCTACGCTTGCTTCCTGATCATGTCGTTCTGGGGGAAAGCGAAGTTTGCTCTTTAACGTCTTGATTATTGTTCTTTACAACACTGTTTGTCCTCTTTGTTCCAGACTAATATATATGTCTGAAATTCAGTTTGCATTTATTAAATTCCATGCAGATTAAATGTAGCAGACACAGATTATTTGTTATAATTGTTTTAGCAAGTTTTCAGTTTGTCATGCAGTCTCTTATTAACGTGATTGAAAAGCATAAAAAAAAAGAAGACATTTTTGTAGTATAATATTCATTTACAATTGTCATGTGGATTCTCTATATGTTTGACTGCAGCGACTCTCTGGCACGCAAGGGATTATGGGATACGTCAATAGGGCTAATGGCCTACACAAAAATACAGTACAGCCATCCCAGGGTGGCAGCTGTAGCCAGGAAGGGGTCAATGAAGAATTACACAAAGGTCAAAATGTAAAAATGCTCCAATCATCTTAAACTATACCACATTATTTGTCTGATCAGGGGTCAAAATTTGAAGTTGCTCCAATTTCAGTAAAAAAAAAAAAAAAAAAATTGCACATTGTTTGTGTTAATAGGGTTCTAAAAAGGAATAGTTTGCACCGTCTGTCATGCTTAGTTATCACATTACAGAGTTTTTAGAGTAAAAATCCGCACGGACGTTTCGCCCTTCTTCAGATATGTCTGAAGAAGGGCGAAACGTCACTGGTGTCCAAATAAAGTTTTTTTTTTTACATGGGAGCGCTCAGGCTGTGCGGAGTTTTGCTCTAAGACTATTTGATTCACTTTGATCCAGCACACCGCTTTACACATCTTGGATGTGCGTGTCTTTTTGATTCAACCATGTTGCAGGGTAACATGTCACATGTCAGAATTCAATGGACACTGACCTCGTCTTTGGAGACCAAACATTCAACACAGTCAAACTATTCCATTTTTTAAATCCTTTTATTTCAACCAATGTTACTTTTTTTTTTTTTTTTACTGACTAACTTTTGACCCCTGTACAAACTAAAACTGACCTTTGTCACCATTTTTAACTCCAAAACATTCAGTCATAAATAGCCCAAACTATACCTTTTTGGAATAGTTATGATCAGACAAATAATGTGGTATAGTTTTCACATGACTAGATTTATATACACTCAACAAAAATATAAACGCAACACTTTTGGTTTTGCTCCTATTTTGTATGAGATGAACTCAAAGATCTAAAACTTTTTCCACATACACAATATCACCATTTCCCTCAAATATTGTTCACAAACCAGTCTAAATCTGTGATAGTGAGCACTTCTCCTTTGCTGAGATAATCCATCCCACCTCACAGGTGTGCCATATCAAGATGCTGATTAGACACCATGATTAGTGCACAGGTGTGCCTTAGACTGTCCACAATAAAAGGCCACTCTGAAAGGTGCAGTTTTGTTTATTGGGGGGGGATACCAGTCAGTATCTGGTGTGACCACCATTTGCCTCATGCAGTGCAACACATCTCCTTCGCATAGAGTTGATCAGGTTGTCAATTGTGGCCTGTGGAATGTTGGTCCACTCCTCTTCAATGGCTGTGCGAAGTTGCTGAATATTGGCAGGAACTGGTACACGCTGTCGTATACGCCGGTCCAGAGCATCCCAAACATGCTCAATGGGTGACATGTCCGGTGAGTATGCCGGCCATGCAAGAACTGGGACATTTTCAGCTTCCAAGAATTGTGTACAGATCCTTGCAACACGGGGCCGTGCATTATCCTGCTGCAACATGAGGTGATGTTCTTGGATGTATGGCACAACAATGGGCCTCCGGATCTCATCACGGTATCGCTGTGCATTCAAAATGCCATCAATAAAATGCACCTGTGTTCTTCGTCCATAACAGACGCCTGCCCATACCATAACCCCACTGCCACCATGGGCCACTCGATCCACAACATTGACATCAGAAAACCGCTCACCCACACGACGCCACACATGCTGTCTGCCATCTGCCCTGAACAGTGTGAACCGGGATTCATCCATGAAGAGAACACCTCTCCAACGTGCCAAACGCCAGCCAATGTGAGCATTTGCCCACTCAAGTCGGTTATGAAGACGAACTGGAGTCAGGTCGAGACCCCGATGAGGACGACGAGCATGCAGATGAGCTTCCCTGAGATGGTTTCTGACAGTTTGTGCAGAAATTCTTTGGTTATGCAAACCGATTGTTTCAGCAGCTGTCCGAGTGGCTGGTCTCAGATGATCTTGGAGGTCAACATGCTGGATGTGGAGGTCCTGGGCTGGTGTGGTTACACGTGGTCTGCGGTTGTGAGGCTGGTTGGATGTACTGCCAAATTCTCTGAAACGCCTTTGGAGACGGCTTATGGTAGAGAAATGAACATTCAATACACGAGCAACAGCTCTGGTTGACATTCCTGCTGTCAGCATGCCAATTGCACGCTCCCTCAAATCTTGCGACATCTGTGGCATTGTGTTGTGTGATAAAACTGCACCTTTCAGAGTGGCCTTTTATTGTGGACAGTCTAAGGCACACCTGTGCACTAATCATGGTGTCTAATCAGCATCTTGATATGGCACACCTGTGAGGTGGGATGGATTATCTCAGCAAAGGAGAAGTGCTCACTATCACAGATTTAGACTGGTTTGTGAACAATATTTGAGGGAAATGGTGATATTGTGTATGTGGAAAAAGTTTTAGATCTTTGAGTTCATCTCATACAAAATGGGAGCAAAACCAAAAGTGTTGCGTCTATATTTTTGTTGAGTATATATATATATATATATATATATATATATATTTTTTTTTAACCTCTGTAATCCTTCATTGACCCCTACCTAGCTACAGCTGCCACCCTGATACATTGTTGTGTAGGCCATGGTACACTGAGGCTGGGTTCGAAGTGTTGTTTCGTCACCTTAAGTGGAACCGATTGGTTCACGGACTAATTCTTGAACAAAAAAAAACTATGCTCAACTACAATGCCATCTTAAGGGAGATAAATCAGAACCCTGGATAGACAACTTTAGCATGCATACATACATACAGCAAATGGGGGCAGGATTACCAGAATTTTTTTTTCTTAAAAGTGGTACAACTCGACAAGCCTACACTTCTTTCCTATGCCTTTCAGACATTATTTATAATCAGTGTCATTTGTTATTTACAATGTTACTGTTTATTCTTGTTTAATGTCTGAATAAAGAATGAACCCAATGTGAAGGCAGAAGGTCTATGGTTCAAATGTTTAAATTTGAATGATTAATTTTCATTTCACAAAAATATTTTAAGTAGTCATTTAAAAAAACTGAACTGCAAATTAGCAAATATGCAGGACCCAGTTTCACAAGGACTGGTTTTGGGAACATGGTCCATGACAAAGCTTTAACAAGAGGAAGCTCTATGCATTACCAGCTATCACCACAAACTTTCAACTTCTTAATCAGATAAGACATTAAATATTCACTCTCCACCAAGTTTATGCTGTATTTGCAAACAAAGAAAGCAATGACCACACCTGTACTCCTTCTTGTCCATGTTGGTGTAACGTACTGTGTCATCCATGCTGCATGTCACAAGCTCGTTGTCCTCAATCGTCATGCTGCGCACCTGGTTCGTGTGACCAATCCCAGAAAAATAATTACCATCCCCAGTTTCTGCATCCCAGTAAGGTGAGGTCATTGTTAAGAGGAACAAAAAGAAAATGTGGCAAAATCACAATGTAGTTCAATTAGATGATTACTCTAAAAAGTATACACCTGCAGCAGCATGAACTAAATGAGCAGCGAGAATCTAACTTGAAAGGACAATTTATCCATTGTGGCAGTTATAGAAGAGGGTTTACTGTTAATCACAACTCAGAAGCACTGATATAAAGCAGTGAGTCCTCCCTCAAAAATTAAAGCATAACTTTTCAAGACCGATTAAAGATAAATGTTGCAAATTTTTAACAGTGCAAAACACCGCTTACATGAAAGAGAATTTAGCGAAGTTGGTGTGAAACTTTCTCCAGACAACATGTCCACTACGTCCCTCAACTTGGCTTTGTTCAAAACTACACAGGGTCAGTTATACCAAATGCAACACTTTAGTTTTTGCTCCCATCTGCTGAACTCAAAGATCTAAAACGTTTTCTATATACAAAAAAAGACTCTCTCAAATATTGTTTACAAATCTGCCTAAATCTGTTAGTGAGCACTTCTTTGTTGAGATAAACCCACCTCACAGGTGTGGAATATCAAGATGATTATACAGCATGATTATTGCACAGTTGTGCCTTCAGCTGGCCACAATAAAAGGCCACATGACTTTTGCTCTTTTACTGTCATCACTAGATCATATTCGAAGTTGGGTGCTTTCCAGTAATAATAAAAAAAGATATTGATGAGTCCTTCCTGACTTCCAGTGCAGATGTATTTTCGTCCTTCCTGTGTGTGAACCGTTAGACACTGGATGGATTGGCTGTGACCCTGTGGGACAAAGAATTACATCTTTTCAGTTATGTCAAAATTTCACAGTAAGCACCATATTGTACCATATTCTCTGGACTACATTACAATGGAGTATTAGTTGCATTTGTCCACAAATGCTTAAAAAAAACAAACAAAAAAAATCTGTAAGGGTGATATCCTACTACAGTTTTAGTCCAGAGGGCCTTCCCCATTCCAAAAATGAAGAAACTTGGCTGATTTATTACAGTAGCAATCTAAAGATGTGTATCATAATGCATCTATCCCAAGCTCATTCAGTATATAGGTGCAGCTTGTCACGTGTTGACTGTGCCCCCTCATGGGATGATAATACAATAACATGCTTTTGTAGGGCGGTATGCATTTTCAGAGGCCTGACGTTCACGCCCGGTCTCCCAAATTGACAGCTATTCGCCCGAGTTAGACGAGGGCGAATAGCTGTCATTGCGGGCGACTGGCAGTGAACGGAGGGACGCAGAGAATGCATGCCACACGACAACAGCATGTTATTTGCATTATTATCACTTTTTACTGAGATACACAACACGTACATAAAAAGTTGGCTCACTTAACTTCTGGCGCACGCCCGCTGCTGTTGAAATTCAGCAGTGCGTCCTCATCAAGCTGGCTGCTTTAGCTGCTGTTCATTGTCAACCTATCCATGAGAAAATCATCCGGAATATCCATATTGGGACCAAAACACACTTCTCGCCTTTTAATCTTTTCCTCTGCTGACTTTTTTTTTTTTCCCCTCTGCAGACAGTTCTTGGGCTGCGCGCGCTATGACGTCATTTGTTTACCCACAGCGGGCGGGTATAGCCAGATACCGTCGACGTAAATCTACGATACCGGCCTAGCAACGCCCCGGTAAAGTGATAATAATGCAGTATATTTTCCATATACAAGTTGCTTCATAATGTAAGACACTTGACCTCACAAACTAGGTTATTTAAAAAAACCTACTTATATGTAGCAGAGAAAAAAAAAAAAAAAACTGGTGTAGATTTCTAGTTACATTACACGTTTTACTTGCAGTCTGTCACAATGTCCCTCAAAAACAGTATCTGCACTGTCTTTTCTAACCCATGCTCACTGGGATACCCTGAAAATTTGAAGGTTCTCCCACAAGTTGCTTGGCATCATAACTGGGCTTTATGCAGGTACTGTGAGCTCTACGCAGAATGTCTGACTTTTTCCCAGTTAATTCTGGTGTTCATCGGCGATGTAGTGTGGTTTGTACTGTTGAATGAATGCATTGACTGGGTGTTGCTTAAGCCCCTTTCACACCAGGCTCACTGAGTTGCTTCCTGTGGTGTTATGAGGTGCGCGCAGCAGGGGGGCAGAGAGGAGGTGAGGACGCAGCCTGCAGGTTCTCTGCACAGAGAAATCAGAGTGCACAGATTGGCTGCAGCCAGAACCATCTGTGAGTAAATGTGGAGATGTCTGGAGTTATACTTGTGGACATATCCCGTCTCTGGCTATCAGTCTGTGAGCAGGCCTTATGTCCTTTTTAGTCCTTTATTTAACACAGTGATTTGAGGGAAGAATGAGAAACTGCAGCAGCCAGACAGTTTTTTTTCTCTCCTTTCTTTTAACTGTTCACATGTGTGCGCGCGAACAAATCGCCCATGAGTGGACTGGAGATGTCTGGACTTTTTACTGGATGTGGACATGTCCTGTCTCTGGCAATCAGTCTGTGAGCAGGACTTTTATGGACTTTATTTAAAAACAGTTGTGAGAGAAGAGCAAGTAGCTGCAGTCAGGCTGCAATTTGCTTTTTTTTTTCCTGTGCTCTTTGAGCGTGTAGTTTTACTACATTGTGTACACGGTATAAAAACAGTCCTGCCTGATTTATACTTCGGGAGCAATGGAACACAGCAGGAATCAAATTGGCATCAGGTAATGTTGTATTTTGAGGGTGTGGCTTCCAGTCACGTTGAGTACCGTCGCATTGCCCTGACTTGCACTGAAATCACCTAATTTCTGCGTTGAGCACAGGACACAGAAAAAATGAAACATGTTTAATTTTTGGCGTCCGATTTGCTTCGTCCCTTGCGCTGCTGTGGCGCTGAGCTACATCGTCTCAGCACTGGGTTGCTTCCACGTGGCGTGTCATGACGCTGCATAATGCAACTGGAAGTGGGCCCGGTGTGAAAGGGGCTTTGGAGCTGTGGAGAACAACAACTTCAGTGACTGTTAGGAAAGGTTTACTGACCTCTACTTCACAGACAATTGTGTGATCTTTGTGGGATCAATGGGTGCACTTAGTGCAGCACTTGAGAAGTTGGAAGTGTCTGGGTTTGTGAGTGTTCTGGATGAAGATCCAAACTTTCTATGAATTCTCTTCAGTGACATTGATGTTTCTGGGTCCTCAGTCTTATAGGTCAAGAAACACCAGGGAAAAGCTTACTGACTCATTACATTGATGGACTGAGGCATTTGGTGATGCCAATACCTACACAAGAGAACTAAGGTCCAAGTTTTTAGATGCATGGTGCTTCCCATATTGTTGGAAGAGTTTGACACCAACCAGTAACCTCTGGTTGATGACTAGATGTCTTTGGTACCATGTCTTCAAGATTCCCCGAATGCTGCTGGAATGGCTGTGTGTTAAAGAAACCATTACTTGGGGAGATTCAAGTGAGACATATCACTTCAGTAGTGACTGAACACCAGCTACAACATTTTGGCCATGTGGCACACATCTCTGGACAGAATCCAACAGGTAGGTGCTTCACTGTCAAGGACCCCAGCAACTGGAAGAAGCCAAGGTGGATACAACCTAACCACATGAAAGAGTGGTCTAAAATACAATAAGTACACACTGTACTAATGCATACTTAAAATCTGGACATACAGTTGTAGTGGCAAGCATTTGGTACAGTTAAACATACATATTTACATGTCCGCACAGACCAACAAGGCCTGGTTTGCTTGTTTTTAAAATGAGTTTCAGTAATTCAAAGTCATCAGCTGTTATGAAAGTGTTACCTGTAAAGTCTATATTCTAAAACATTCATAATAAACTTTAAAAAAGAGAGAGAGAGGTCAAACCTTGATGATGCGTATGGGCTTGTCAGGATTGTTCTTATCCAAGTAGTTAATGCAGCCTGACAAGGAGATGCTGAGTAGATAGTCATTCTGCCAAAGACAGCCCAGCTGCTGGTCATCAGTTTGATTACCCATTTGGAAAGTGGTGACTGCAATATTTTTCTCAACATCCCACAGCTTCACAGTTTTATCACCTGAGGCAGACATTAAGTGGGAGCCATCCCTGCTCCAGGAAACCTGTAGTACATGCACAAGGAAAGAAAAAAAAAAAAAAGGTAGGAGGGGGGGGGGGGGGGGGGGGGGACTGAGCAAACTAACAGCAACTCCTTGAGAAAAAAAACTCCAAGTGCTCCACTTACAGCATAGACTCCTCCACTGTGGGCCTTATCAGAACCCAATGACAAAGGGTTTTCAGCAGTCTTTCCATCATAGAGTATTATCTGTAGTAATAATGAGGAAAATGAGCCTTTGCTTTAAAATGACAGTTTCTAAAAGTAATAATTAACAGGATATTTAAACCACATTTTCTCAAGTCACACTGGAGGCAAGAAGCATGCTCTGATCAGTAACCTACTGCATTAACCACTGACTGTGCAGTGTTAACGCAGAGCATTGCCATTTATAGCTACAGTGAGGCAAGTAAGTATTTGATTCACTGTCAATTTTTCAAATTTTCCCACCTACAATGAATGGAGAGGTCCAATTTTTTACTGTAGGTACACTTCAACTGCGAGAGACAGAATCTTAAAAAAAAAAAAAATTGATCACCTACCAACCAGCAAGAATTCTGTCTCTCACAGATGTGAGAGACAGAATTCTTGCTGTTAGAATTCTTGCTGTTAGTTCTTCTTTAAGAAGCCCTCCAGTCTGCACTCCTTACCTGTATTAATTGCACCTGAGTGAACTCGTTACCTGTATAAAAGACAACTGTACACACAGTCAATCACATTCCAACCTATCCACCATGACCAAGACCAAAAAGCTGTCTAAGGACACCAGGGACAAAACTGTAGACATGCACAAGACTTGGATGGACTACAGGACAACAAGCAAGCAGCTTAGTGAGAAGACAACAACTGCTGGCGTAATTATTAGAAAATGGAAGAAATACAAGATATTGTCAATCTTCCTCGGTCTGGGGCTCCATGCAAGATCTCCCCACATGGGGTAAGGAGGATTATGAGAAAGGCCAGAACTGCACAGGAGGACCTGGTCAATGACCTGAAGAGAGCTGGGACCACACTCACAAAGACTATATTAGTAACACACTACACTGTCATGGTTTAAAATCCTGCAGGGCAGCAAGGTCCCCCTGCTCAAACCAGGACACGTCCAGGCCCATTTGAAGTTCACCAGTGACCATCTGGATGATCCAGAGGAGGCACAGGAGAAGGTCATGTGGTCATATGAGACCAAAATAGAGCTTTTAGGTATCAACTCCACTCGCCGTGATTGGAAGATAAGATCAACCCCAAGAACACAGTCCCAACTGTGAAGTATGGGGGTGGAAACATCATTTTGGGGGTGCTTTTCTGCAAAGCGTAGAGGACAACTGCACCATACTGAAGGGAGGATGGATGGGGTCATGTATCATGAGATTTTGGCAAACAACCTCAGTAAGAGCATTGAAGATAACCCAAAACACACAGCCAGGGCAACTAAGGAGGGTCTCCGTAATGCTGCGTTCACAGCGGGAGCGACGCGAGCGACAGGCTGCCATGTAAACCCTATGTAAGGAAGCGTTTTGGCACCAAGTCACGCAGCGCGACGCGATGGACGCGAATGAAGCGACGCGAGTGAAGCGAATTTGAGCAATTGGCGCGTTTGTGACTCGATACTGCGTCACATTACGTCACGTAGCCCTCCTCCCCAAGTTGAAAAATCTGAACTTTTTCATCTTGTCGCGCCGAGATGACCAATTAGGGACTGAATATGTAGTGACATGGAGATGTCTGGAGTTTGACTGAAGATGTGAACATGTCCTGTTTCTGGTAGCCAGCCTGTGAGCAGGACTTATGTCTCTTTTGTCCTTTATTTCACAATTATGACAGTTTCTGGAGCAAGCAGCCCCACAGCAGCAGGAGCGGAGGTTTATTTATTTATTTATTTATTTTAATGTGCGCGCGAGCAAATCGTCCGTGGAGATTATTTTACTTATTAACTACACAGATGTATAATAAAACAAATGGTGACTGGTTTCTAAACAATTATGACAGAGTTTTTGGGGCAAGAGCGAGGAGCAGGACCACAGGAGAGGGAGCGGAGTTTCTTGCTTTTTACGTGCGCGCGCAAGCGAATCGTCCATGAAGATTATTTTATTTATTAACTACACAGATGTATATTAAAGCAAATGGTGACTGGTTTCTAAACACAATTTTGACAGTTTTTGGAGCGAGAAGCAGCCCCACAGCAGGGGGAGTGGAGGTTTTTTTTTTTTTTTCCAATTGTTTACATGTGCGCGCGTGAACGGGACAGGAGGTCCTCAAACTGGGTCATGCAGAGACGGAAGGACCGCTGAAAGTGGCCGTCATTCAGATGCAGCTCCTGCAGCAAATGATGATACTCCCTGAATTGGGAGCTTTCCACAACAACTCACTCCGTGTGATCAAGGTCCATCATGTTAACTTGACTGACAACTGGAGCCAGCGAGTGGAATGGAAGCTCCTCCTATTTGATGACGCACTGGGGTAAATTTTCACAGCGAAAGCAGAGCGACACACCGGGCGATGGTGGCGTGTCCGTCGCCACGTGACCAAAGCAAATTTGTGGCGTTTGGTCACACCCGGTGTGAATGCGGCATAAGAAGCATTTCAAGGTCCTGGAGTGGCTGAGCCAGTCTCCAGACCTGAACTCAATAGAAAATCTTTGGAGGGAGCTGAAACTCAAAACTTGAAAGATCTGGAGAAGATCTGTATGGAGGAATGGACCAAAATCCCTGATACAGTGTGTGCAAATTTGGTCAAGAACCACAGGAAATGTCTGGTTTCTGTACCAAATATTAAGGTCTGTTTTTCTATTGCATCAAATACTTATTTCATGCAATAAAATGCAAATGAATTACTTAAAAATCATGCAATGTGATTTTCTGATTTAAAAAAAAAAATTTTAGATTCTGTCTCTTACAGTTGAAGTGTACCTACGATAACAATAAGCCCTCTCCATTCTTTGTAGGTGGGGAAAAGTTGCAAAATTGACAGAGGATCAAATACTTATTTGCCCCACTGTACATAAATAAAACTTAACACTTCAAAGAGCAGCAGAAGGACATGCTATAAAATTGGGAAAATGCCCAGATAGCTGTGCAGGTTGACAGCTAGTACATTCATTTGTCAAGATTACAAATAAAGTTTCAGATCATATCTGGCTCTGGCTTGCAGTCAAAGTTAACCTAACGCTAAAGTTAATCATTAGGCTGCCAGCCCCCTGGCGGCCAATGCGTGAGATATCAGAAATTGTGGATGTGTCGAGAACCCTATGAGGGATGTACAAAACAGAGTCAGTGATCTCACCGGTCACATTTTACTATGCAGTTGACGTCACTTGAGTTTTGTCATTGGACCACCAAATTAGTTTTGTTGACAAGTATATCAAGCCATATCACTTGGCTATTTTAAACATTTTTAAGAGCAAATGATCACTATTCAGCAATGCTAACTTTTTTAAACATTAAGAGATAATATGAATTTGATGACAATTGAATAAAACAAATACAGCCATTCATCAAACCACTTGCACTTCATGTACATATGGTGGTCAATCCTGAACAAGCATATCTAAATTTAACAATGATAACATACATATGGCATTCGTTAAATTTGTGTTAAATACAACTTCTGTGAGGTGTACAATATTCCAAATTTTTTTTCCTCGTGTTTTACTTAAGTGTCAGCTATATAAACTATTTTAAATCATTTACAGAATTCCAGCTTCTGAAATTACGATAATCTTCCCTTCCATTTTATGATCTTTGTCCCAAGATTGGACAAAAGTCATTTGAAGACACACTGCATTAGATTATTTTCTACCATGTTTTGACATTCACCACCTAATATTATAATTACTGTCATTGATATTCCACTTTCAAGACAAAATGTAACAAGACAACAACTTGCATCACTTTTGGCAACAATAGCCCATGTATAGTTTTTGCGTGTACAGTATGTACACCCAGTAATGAAGCATATACTCACCTTGCCACCAGAGCCACCTGTAGCAAACAGACTTCCATTTGGAGAGAAACGGACAGAGTTGACAAATGCATCATGGTCCTAGAGTAAAACATGAACATGAGGTTGGGACGGATGCACATAAACATATGCCAAGATAATTCAGCATGACAAATTCTTGAGTGAAGCAACACAAAGCAAACCATGTAATATCTGCTTACACAAGATGTATTTAGGTTCACTGATAAAGCTAAATTTAACTTTTTGAAATGCTCACTGAAGAAATTCATTTCATTAAACACTGCATAAGCAATCGAAGTACAGCTGCACCTCATGGCAAAGTGACTTACTAAAGGCCCCTTCACACAGTGCGAAGTTTGGTCAAATACAGCGAAACAGTGCAAAACAGTTCGAATTAGCGCACCACGAAACATTGCGCCGACGGGCAGGCGTGCACAATCCCGGTGCGAGAGTTCGAGTATGCGATGGTGTCTTTCGAGCAGGAACAGCGTGAGGTGCACCACGTGGAATAAATAAAAACTATCTGTACCTGTGGGACCACCTCACCCTGCTTATATGGAATAAATAAAAACATCCCACAGGACTTGAACCCGCACCTTCCAAAAGCTGATTGCCAATCAGAAACTTCACTACTGAGCTATGGAGCTGTCCTTTAAAAGCTGCGGGAATCTGCCTCATATCAGAAAGGACATGGAAGTATTAAAAAATAAATTAATTAATTAATCACACACCATATAAAAACACAGCATTTATCAAGCGAGCAATACAAACATGATCCATCTGTTCCTCTGTAAATGACCCATGGTCACTGACAGTCATGAAATGACATGAATGAGAAGCAGTGTGCTCTGATCATGTCCACATCTACTGGTCCAGTGTATTCAGTCGCCCCACGTGCGTGTTATGCCCAACACACGTGTCTTGTGGATGGCGTGCTGCAGCACAGACATCATGTGGAACAGAGCTCACGTGGGTGACGTGATGTCAGATCGCTTGCTGCGTCTTCTGATCCGACGGTCCGTTTCAACCTGGCAGGCTGTCAATGTCCGCTCCATGTGCGTGCTTACTGCAGCTTGTCGCCATGGCAATGTATGTTTTTATTTATGTCCACATAAGTACAGCAATCAGACACACGCACCTCACAGTGGACAGTTGTTGGTCCTTGACTGTCCAAACACTAGGGTTGGGTATCGAGAACCGGTTCTTTTCAGGTATCGTTAAGAAATGATTCGATCCACCAATATCAATAGTCTTTTTGCTTAACGATTCCCTTATCGGTTCTTCAGAGCAGCCGTTGTTTCTGAAGGTGTTTTTCGGGAAAATTATCATTTGCAGCGGCTGTGTAATCAACTGCTTCTGCATAACGACTCCACTTTGAAGCGTGAACCAATGAGGCATTGCTTTGATCCGCTGGCTCGTTGGTTTTGTTTTATCTTAATTTTTCCCCAATAAAACCCCAAAGAGCATATGTCTGTGAGTAATATTTACCTTTTAATGTTAAACCGACCGGTTATGGTCTTCTGAAACAGTTGATAGATGTATTTTATAACTTAAAAACGGGACCGATGCTAATGCGTTAGCATGTCTATGGCATTTTCAATAATAAAGTTAGTATTAGCTGTTCGCATCGCAGCACGTTTGTGTGCATTTGTTTTCTGCATAATTAATGGCTCAGCATTTGTTGTCGTAAAAGAGTCAAATGTATTACAAATTGTAATTTTTTTAATATATACAGTATTAACAATAATAATAATAATAGCAACAAAAACAGCAACTCTTTAGAAGCAGCAACTCCGCTTCTTAACCCCTCTCAAAGCCATTAAAATATGTCAATCCTGAGTCACTCTTGTGTGGATTAAAGTCACTAACTGGGAATCGTCCTCCATTCCTTTGGCACAGCGCCAAATGCTGCACGGCTCTCTGCTGAGACAGAGTCCGGTCGGAATTAACAACTTCAAAACGAATTGCCGCTTTAAATAAAATGACACCACCTTCCAAACGCTGTAATACAGACAATAAACTGCCAACGACAATAAACTGCAAACGACTAAAACGTTTTTTCCTCCGATAATGAGACATCCTGCATTCTTTATGAATAACATCCTGATGTGCAGCACAGGCAGCTGCAATAGCTCAGCTCAGAGGTATGGAAAGACATTCATGCCAATAATGTCTGAAAGGAAATGCTTTTGGCAAAAACTACAGATTGTTTATTCCTATTTATGTCCAGAGATTAAGGATCCAGTGACCAATTTCATATTTATTTACTTTAAGAATCAATAAAATGTTGACATAGAAAGCCTGTAAAGCCTATTTTTAGTACAAAGAAAATTCACAAGAGGTATCGATAAGGAATTGGATCGATAAGCGGAATCGATAGATAAAATCTTAACACCCATCCCTACCAAACACAGTAGGTGTTGTCCAGCTGAAACGTTCATGATGACAGATCCCCACAGGTGCTTCTGTCGGAAGCCACACCTCCCGTCAGTGAATCGCATACACCCACGCGTCAGTGCGTGTGTTTGCAAAGCCACACTCATAGGAAATTTAGACAAATTTCACTGCAAGTACGACAGTGGTCGTCTGCAGTCTGTTGTCATGCCAAGAATGTGAATGGCCACACATTTTCTAAGTGCCATGTGAGCAGTGTTAGATGTTCATGTGTGTCACCTGGAATTTGGCCAACACCTGCCGCGAGAGGGTGCGATGGGTTCGCACAGCGCACTCTGTCCTTCAACCGCTGGTGTCCGCAAACAGTTGTAGCAACAGGTGTAAAAGGTGTTAGAGGCAGGTACAATTGTACAGGTTTTGCATACAATTCCTGCTTCGTGCGCACTTTGTCCAAACTTCGCACTATGTGTTGAGGGGCCCTTAGATTCACAATAGCTGCAGCAGATAAAAATGTTAAACCAATATGTATACTAGTGTAATCTAAATCCACCTTTGTTTTCTCACACTTCTACAAGGGCTTGATGTTACTGATGAATCTTCTCCATACAGCTCATACGTGCCAACATTTGAAAGTACCGATGCATTGGTATCACCAGTTATACAGCTTCACGATGAAGTGGTATCGAGGAGGATTTTCTTAAAAAGCCCTGAAAGTTTTGCTACAATTTGCCAGAAGGTACATCTGAGATGCAAGCCTAGATCTGATCTGTTTTGATGAAAGAATATCCTTCTCCACTCTACTCCACTATGAAGCTAAGAGTGGCGATACAAAATGCAAAGCTTACACTGTGCACAATTTCTCCATTCACAGCCACATAACCCTATAACTTTTTTTGGGTTGTCTGGGTGTCTTTCCTGGGTGGAGTGTCCTTGCTTCAAGTGGAGGAGTTTAAGTATCTCGGGGTCTTGTTCACGAGTGAGGGACAGATGGAGCGTGAGATCGATAGATCGGTGCAGCGTCTGCAGTGATGCGGTAGCTGTATCGGACCGTTGTGGTGAAGAGAGCTGAGTAGGGGGGCAAAGCTCTAGATTTACCGATCGATCTGCGTTCTGATCCTCACCTATGGTCATGAGATTTGGCTCATGACCGAAAGAACAAGATCGCGAGTACAAGCGGCCGAGACGAGTTTCCTCCGCAGGGTGGCTGGGCACTCCCTTAGAGATAGGGTGAGGAGCTGGGTCACTCGGGAGGAGCTCGGAGTCGAGCCGCTGCTCCTCCACGTCAAAAGGAGTCAGTTGAGGTGGCTCGGGCATCTTTTCCGGATGCCCCCTGGACGCCTCGCTAGAGAGGTGTTCCGGGCACGTCCCATTGGGAGGAGGCCCCGGGGAAGACCCAGGACACGCTGGAGGGACTACATCTCTCGGCTGGCTTGGGAATGCCTTGGGGTTCCCCCGGAGGAGCTGGGGGAGGTGTGTGTGGATCGGGAGGTCTGGGTGGCTTTGCTTGAGCTGCTGCCCCCATGACCCGACTCCGGATAAAGCGGAAGAAAATGGATGGATGGGAGTTTTTCCTCACTCTTCTTCTTGCAGTCACTCAGTTTTTGAGAACTGTCTACTCCATGTACATTTACCAGAGTGTGCCATACTGTTGGTATTTCTTCATAATTGATGAAAATAAAGTGTAAGACATATTCAGTGACAGCTTCACCATCAGAGATCCTCATCCATAACTACCACAAAAGACTCCAAGCTATCACCGATGTTAACGAGGGCAATACATTAACAACAGGGGCATGTAAACTTTTGATCAGGGTCATGTGGGTAGTTTCTGTTGTCATTATGATTTAAAGCGTAAACACAAAGGTTTGACAATGAATGGCTTCACCCAACCACTATGAGCAAAAAAATAAAATGAAAATAAAAAGTTTGTGTTACTGTTCATGTTCTCAAAAACTGCCGAAAAAAAAAAAAAAAAAATTCTGCCAAAGTATGTAAACATTTGAGCACAACTGAAAAAAACATATGGATTATGTTATATCTTTGACATTAACATTCAAGTGATGCTGCTTCAAATGAAACACGACTGACATACAACCAGCTATAATCGCAGGTGAACAATGCTGGCATTGTGATGCACGCACCACACGCAATGTACAACCCCTGGCAATAATTATGGAATCACCGGCCTCGAAGGATGTTCATTCAGTTGTTTAATTTTGTAGAAAAAAAAGCAGATCACAGACATGACACAAAACTAAAGTCATTTCAAATGGCAACTTTCTGGCTTTAAGAAACACTATAAGAAATCAGGAAAAATAATTGTGGCAGTCAGTAACGGTTACTTTTTTAGACCAAGCAGAGGGAAAAAAATATGGACTCAATTCTGAGGAACAAATTATGGAATCACCCTGTAAATTTTCATCCCCAAAACTAACACCTGCATCAAATCAGATCTGCTCGGTAGTCTGCATCTAAAAAGGAGTGATCACACCTTGAAAAGCTGTTGCACCAAGTGGACTGACATGAATCATGGCTCCAACACGAGAGATGTCAATTGAAACAAAGGAGAGGATTATCAAACTCTTAAAAGAGGGTAAATCATCATGCAATGTTGCAAAAGATGTTGGTTGTTCACAGTCAGCTGTGTCTAAACTCTGGACCAAATACAAACAACATGGGAAAGTTGTTAAAGGCAAACATACTGGTAGACCAAGGAAGACGTCAAAGCATCAAGACAGAAAACTTAAAGCAATATGTCTCAAAAATCGAAAATGCACAACAAAACAAATGAGGAACGAATGGGAGGAAACTGGAGTCAACGTCTGTAACCGAACTGTAAGTGTTTCTTAAAGCCAGAAAGTTGCCATTTGAAGTGACTTTAGTTTTGTGTCATGTCTGTGATCTGCTTTTTTTCTACAAAATTAAACAACTGAATGAACATCCTCCGAGGCCGGTGATTCCATCATTTTTGCCAGGAGTTGTACTGTTCAGACATAATTCACCAAGTCAGATCACCTGTGGCTGCAATGTATCTTGCTCTACATGTTAAACTCGTTTTGCATGGAAATGTTCCACCACGTTCCCCACTTCACGTTATCAAGCCGAGATGGGCACATCACAGCTTTCCCCAAAGGACCCCTGCAGGGTGACGTATGAGTGACTGTTCTTAAAAGCTGTCTTGACAAGGTGTATGCAGAGTCTGATCACTCGCTGCATTGTGGCAGATGCAGACAAAGGTCTGCCCATGCTGTATATGTAATCAACTGGCCTGGCCCTTTGATGTTTTATTGTCAGGACCCCGTGGAGAAAGGAGGTGGGCCAAGTCTCCTTATAAAGTCTATGTATGTGAATGAGTTGAGTGAAATAAAGTGACATGCAGATGAGTTGTTAAAAATTGAAAATAGTCACTCTCTCTCTTTGACTGGCACAATTTCCACAGCATATAGCTTTCATCTGATCCACCCATCTTTGTCCATCTTAATTATGAACTGAAGGGTTTCCAAAGATCAGACCGTAAAAGGAGAGGACCTTCAAGTGCTGGTGTGTCAATATTCACCATAACTACACAGCTGTGCACATGCAACTCACAGCATCCAGTCCTTTGCAGAAGTTGCTTGTGGGAAACACTGCATTACAGAAAAAGAAAGCTCTGCACACAGAATAATGTTCTGCACAGTCAGCAGCCACATTTGTTTGGTACACATGCATGGCTCAATACTAAAGACATACAGTTAGTTGTTGCCTTAGGTCATTACTTACGAGTGTGTGTAATCCTCAAGCACACAGTAAGACAGGATCATAATGACATAGACCTTTGTTCTCCTGCAGATATTGGCATTACCAAAGACCTCTGTCTGGGGGCCTCCTCAAGCTCTTCCCAGACATCTCTTGACCTGAAAGGCTTAATGTCCAGAGAAAACAATGCCACTGCTGAGAAAAGTGAGCTTCTCTGCAAGTGACACTTTCAGTGCATACAGATACACTTCTAATGGCAAAGCCCAGGAAATAATTGAATTTCAGAATCTTGGATTGGGCCAGGGTGAAAATAAATAAATAAACCCAAACACTAAGCTCTCACTTAGCTTCGCAAGTGCTGCAGTCAGTGCAACCATTGATTCTGCAAATATCATAGCAAAGTAAAGGTCTGCAAACCTTTCCTTGCTTACAGAGGCACCAATGTCCCCGTCCTCCACAAACCTAGCCACCACCCAGCCAATGGAAGCTTTGAACAACAATGCATCCCTAAAGAATGCCAGAATTCAGTGGGAAGACATCAGAGACTCTGCCCACGGAATACAGGCCAGCTATGACATTCAGCAATTTATTGGAATCCAGTAAACTTTGATACCAATTATTTATTTAATTAAATTAGTTATTTATTTAAATTAATTTAATTAATTAAATAAGAGCCAGTACATGCTACACAATATGATTATCATGATTCATTATTACACTCCAGTTTATACCATGTTGTAGAGATTTGATTTTGGTTCAAGTTTAATGGAATGATTTCAGAAAATTTAAATATAGAGGGTTTTTTTTTTAAATGGCAAATAAATTAAAATGTGTAAAATCCCAAGGGTATGTAGACTATATCCACTGTATGTATTAGCACTGTTCAAACAAGTAGATCCTTGCTCATGTGCCTTTTTTGGAAGGTGGGGCACACTTAAATGTCTTGTACTTACCTGTGATGTGGACTTGAACTTGAATGGAGGCCCCTCATAGAAGCAAACTGTGCGGTCATCACTGCCACTGGCAATGCGGTAAGGGCGGGTTTGCTTTATGTCAACAGTGTTAGCAATTTTGCTGTGACCATTAATTTCTCCCACAGAGGAGCCAGTGTCTGCCAGGAACACTGCCCCAAACCTGCAGTTGGAAAAGAAACAATTGTTACAGTCAAGGTCCTGTCACGCCTTCACGATTTTGCCAGCGTATGTTGACCGTTTAAAAAAAAAAAAAAAAAAAATGCTGGCATATGTCTAATAAATTATGGATAAGTTTTGTGTAAGTCAAGAGCACAGTGAAGCACACTGTTGTACATTGTAATAGGCATGCATCTAAAACCAGTCAAAATGACTCGCAACGTGCACCGCCTTGGACGCTAACTGCCAACAGTACCGCTATACTAAAAATTTCTGGGAAGAACACTGTAAACACACAAAAAGTGGTTTTGAAGAGACCAGCGACTGACATCACAGTGTAGCTCTACTCTGGCTTTCACCCGCGTCACTCAAACACAAAATGGATCAGACTGAAACAGAATGTTACTTTTTAACTTCTTGAAATACATCAACGTTAACACTATTTGAACATGTTCAAGGTCTGTGTCCCAAGAATTTTTTCCTGTGAATTTCAAGAGTCTGGCAGTAATAGGACTGGACTTATGCTGAGCACAGACGGACAGACAAAAAGCCTTCGCAATACCTGATGGCCATATTTAATGACCTTGGGAAATAAAATGTTAAATTACTCCGTTTCTGCCTCCATGTGGAGAAAAGATGCCACTTAACAGCATACACATGCCCAATGACGTGCTTGTCAATATTTAAGTGTTCCACCTGCCGAACACAAAGGGTTCTGCCGGCAGTAAAAACACAAACCAAGCCAGACCTAACCGTTCTGACACAAAGACCGTGCAGTACTGACTCGAACCACTCGGTGGAAAAAGGACTGCCATCACATGCTGGATAAATTGTCAAGGTGTAACAGGGCCTTAAGCAAGGCTTTAATATGACCATAAATGGCATTTTAACCATGAATACAGCGACAATTTAGTTATTTTTTAATATCGGGGTGAATGTGAGGCATTATTGTAAAGCGCTTTGAGCGTCTCATGCAGATGGAAAAGCGCTATATAAATGCAGTCCATTTACCATTTATTTTTTAATAAATGAAGCAGCAATGTATCCTGCTATCCTTCATAGCAAATGAAGCAACACTCCCATCTGAGTTGTAATTAAAGATCGACAGATATATAATTTGGCTATGTGCTCTTCACCAGAATATCTGTGGTTTTTTTGCTGATACGAAAACTTGTTTTACTGAATAATCAATACAGAAACACACTTTGGTTGTTGGAAGCTGTTTTATTATGTAATGCGTCCAGCAGAAAGTGATGTCTGGTATGGCTCGAACCCCTATCACCTCTTGGTCACATTTGCTGCAAGAGGCAGAGACAAAGTGACCAGCTGCCATTCTTTCTTGGAGAGCAGGAGTATTACAGTGACAAAAAACACATGGTCAGTATGCCACCAAAAACAGAATAAAAGAAGTCTATTTTATCCAAATGCTGACCAATCAGGCACAGTTCCTGCCAATCCAAGTAAAGGCAGTGTAACATCCTACATTTATTAGTTATATTTATCGTTATTGACACTAAAGTTCGTGTTTAAATTGCAAAACATCAACTCTCGCTTACATTTATTTGTCATAAGAGTTAGTGAGAAATAACGAAAGTTAGAAATCTTTGCCATTTTTAACGTATACCGCCAGATATCCATCTTTTTTTTTTTTTTAAACACTATTGGTCAAGCTCTAGTTGTAATCGGACCTTTTCTGTTTGTTTTCACTGTGTAACCAGCATATACTGCATTTCAGTTCCACTCTGTGAAACCATTGTCTCTTCTGACATAGGAAGTGACAACTCTCATAACTTTGTGCATAAAAGAGGACAGACAGGAATTCAATTAAATTTATTTACACAGCACCAAAACACAATCTAATCTTTGTTACACTGACCTTTTTTGGTGTTTTTGTTTTTCATTGATTTGGCTTTTCTGTTCTGACAATTTAACATCTTCCTTTGTCTACCCATGCTTCCCTTTCAAAATTTTCCACTTCCACCAAATTGGAGACACTGGAAACTTGAAACAAACCTTTCACCACAATCCATATTTTAATTACACAGAATTCTCATTTCTAATTAAGCATTTAGACCAAAGACTGATGCCGAGGCAGTTAAAAACAAAACCAGTTTTGTGTGCACCGACAGCCCAGCACTTTGCTCATATGCGTACAAAGCTACCACTGACAACTAGTCAGAACAACAAAACTACAGCTCTGCACTGTAATTACACATCTCCTAAACATGCAACACAGGACTTGCAGATCAGATACAATCCCATTTTTGCATTGTCCAACATCATGGCATTCAGAGTTTGATGGGAGGATAACTACTTTCATCAGTTCAATGAGCCAAATGACAACAAAAAGAATCTGAAACTCACTTCTCTTGTCCTTCACCAACAACAGCAATCCTCTTGCTATCTTCCGTCCAAGCAAGATCCTTGATCTTGCCTGCAAACGGCATGTATTCATACTTAAGCAGATGTGTTGACTGGGTGGTGTCCCAGATACGGATCTTTCCTGAACAATCTGAAAGAATTAGAAATAATTTATTGTTAAATTAATTAAGGAACATACATAGTTGATGACCGCATAAATAAGGGTTGTTTACCTCCAGAAGCAATATAGTATCCAGAAGGAGAATACTTGGCAACGGAAACATCAGCAACATGTTCTGTATAAATGTCTGCTATGGATGGATTCTGTCAAAAACAAAAATTATATCAGCAGCTGTTCCAAGCAAACTGCAGCTGTGTTGTAGTGCCATTATGCTGCCATTCTTTGGTTGCCAATCCAATTACACTGAATCAAGAAAAACATCCCTTTAATCATGTTTTATAAGGATAATTTGTTTCTATTTAATTAGTTTTGTGGTTTGTAAGGCCCAGTTTTGATTATGCACACATCTACTTTACAGATACAGATTCTTTACTGTCATTGTAACCAGTACAACAAAAGGTGCAAGCATTTTACTGAAAATATAAACATGAGTAAACCACACACAGACTTGAAAGGTCTGGAGAAGAAAAGAAAAATAAACATAAAATTTAACCAAATGAAAGAGGCATGTCCAGAGTGCACAATTAAAAAAGAAAAAAACATATGAACATGGTGGCAAAAAAGAGATTGCATATAAAAAAGTAAGCAGTATGTACAAAACTATGAATATTTCAGTGGCAGTGGATATTGCACATAAACAAATACTGCACTCATTTCAAGTGTGGCATGTGGCATGGCTATTTAAAATCACATGGAAGCACCAGTTAGATGTAGTATTAAAAAAAAAAAAATCATTACCTTAATGTTCCTGATGATGACACTTTTCTTATTCGTATAGAGGAAGGTGTTGCCTGCAGGATCCCCTCCAATGACTTTTCCAGCTGCCCTTTGCATTTGGGGGAGAACAGCGAACACATTCTCTAAAAGTAGCCATAAGAAGAGAGAAATATTGATATTTAAACCTACTGCAATTAGAACCGAGAAACACTGAAAACTAAAATGTGTACAAAAACCAATGGCTGCAAAAACCGAAATTGCTTGAATTAAAGCCCAGAGAAGGCCCATACTGCATCATCACACTCAGCAAAACATTTTGAGAGGGTTTATAGCATATTGTATCTACAGAACAACTTGTGGCAATGCAGTCTTTTAAAAATGGGAAGCGCTTGCAGTCAAACAGCAAATTTTGCAAGTCAGTCAAAGGGCCCACATAGCTTTTTTTTCCCCTCTCTTTCTTAAATAGGGGGTGCATGTCCATAGTTGCTTTGGATTCTTGAGGGGGAGCCCGATACAATACAGATATATTGGCTGATGTATGCACACAAATGGTAATGAACTTCATTATATGTAAATAACTATAAATACAACAGTCAACCAATGTACATCATGTTACCATTTTGCACAAAAATAGTTTTGTCTATTTTGACTCTCCCTAGCTGGTGACATCGAGATCATTTGTCGCTCTAAGACATCCACTTAGATTGTGGCTCTGAACTTTAATTTATGAGGCCACTGTGCTCACTGGGCCCTTCAAAGCAGCAGAAATGTTCTGTACCCTTCCCCAGATTTGTGTCTTGATACAATTCTGTCTCCAAGGTCTACAGACAATTCCTTTGACTTCATGTTTGGTTTGTGCTCTGACATGCACCGTCAACTATAGGATGTTAAACTGTTGTACTCAAAAGTTTACATACCCTGGCAGAATTTGTTTTTTGTTTTTTTTTTTTGGCCATTTTTCAGAGAATGTGAATGATATCATGAATACTTTTTATTCCCCCACTCATGGTTAGTGGTTGGTTGAAGTAATTTATTATCAAAGACCTTTAATGTTGCGTTTACACATAGGCAGGACGTGTTACTAATGTCATATTTGCGTCATTCTTGGCACAATCCTGACATTCCTAACGTGACTTAACGCATCTGAATATGCTTCTTAATAGTGAGTGTTGGTGCGTGATATTCTTAATCTTCATGGAGCATGTTTTTGGCTGTCAAAAAGAAAAAAAAAATCTTCCACGAATGTCATACACCACCCTCATTTCGCCTCATCCAGTGGAAGTCGCAACTGAGCGTATTGATCCGTCTTGATTAGTGGTGATCCTTAATAGAGCGTGACAGCGTTCTTCTCCGACATGCGCAGAATTAAACCCTGCTGCACCGCATTCAGTTTCATTGCTGCAGTATGCTGAAGGACAGTGACAGCAAGTCGGCTAAAAGTTTCGTTCCAATGCTCATCAGCGGGCTCCTGCAGGCGTTCGACCTGCTGCTGCGCCTGATGTTTGGGAAAACAAGCGAGATGAGCTGTGTGTAGCCAGACATCTGGCTCTCTCTGTCGTCGACTCTTTGCTTCACTCCATGGCACAGAGCCCAACTAAGCATGCAGTCACAAAGTTCTTCTTCTGTGGATTTTGAGGAGCAAACTGGAGTGATCTGCATTGTTCAGCAGCTGATGGATGAATATGGGTGGGTGGGTGTGTGTGTGGAGACAATCTGCCTCATTCAGAACGTAACGATGTGCTGTTACGCACAATAGTGCGCAACAACATTCTTGACTGTGCATAATGGTTCCTGATAATTCTCCAGCAACATGCCATTTATCGCAACACGTGGTAACAGGTTGCAGCAGTTCCTGAGGACACCTGATGCCTCTGCCTCAAATCATAATCGTGATCAGTGGCCAAGAATGTATACTTCGAGGGATTCGTGACTTGTCGTCATTATGTGTAAACATAGCGTTACTCTTTTTAAATCTGAATGCCAACAGAAACTACAAAATTATCCTGATCAAAAGTTTACATACCCCTGTTCTTAATACTGTGTATTGCCCCCTTTAACATCAATGACAGCGTGGAATCTTTTGTGGTAGTTGTTGATGAGGGTCTCTGATGGTAAAGCTGCCACTGATTATGTCTTGGACTTTATTTACATCAGTTATGAAGAAATACAAACAGTATGGCACTCTATGGTAAATCTACATGGCGTAGACAGTTGTCAAAAACTGAGTTACTGCACAAGGAAAGCCATCAAGACACCCAGACAGCCCATAAGAAGTTAGAGGCTTATGTGACTGTGATTTGAGAAATTGTGCATTTTAGCATTTTTAATTTATTTGAAAAATTGTTATAACTGTTCATTTTTCTTGTATTTGCATGCTTTCAATCGACTTTTCAGTGTATGGACCACAATGGAAACCAATGTTTTTCCAATTTGTCTCATCCGTGTATTTATTTCTTTATGTATATACCAAAATGCAATTGATCAAAACGAAATAAAGAGTCCACTATGGGCTTCAATTTTGCCTTCAGATGGTAAACATGAGGAGTTTACTTGAATGATATCGCAACCGCAAATCCGATTTAATGCAAACACACTGATATGCTTTTTGAGACACTCCTCAGCACTTGTCAAACGGCCTTGTCTGGACCTGTCACAGCTATTCTCTTTGAGGTTAGCACAAACAGCTAAAGTTGTAACTCACTGTATGGTATCTTCAAAAACAATCTTAACGTTAGAGACACGAGTCGACTCAAGCTTGCCAGGTAATTATCATTAATGGAATATTCGTTTGTTTTTTCTTAATTAACTTTCCAGGATAACATCTCCAAATGATGTGATTATGGGCGAGGTTAGCTCGCCGCTAGCTACGCTCACTTCCGTCTGCTGCACAAAATAATTTATTCGCGATTTATGTCACACACTGCCACAATAAAACAAACAAATAGACTCACTGAGTTCGTACGACATTTTCCCGTTCCTCTTGCGCTTCCAAATGAATGTGAGGAAAGGCAGCGAAGCGAGTGTGTTCCCTGATCACACAAACACGGAAACGGGAACAGCGCTCGCGCTGCCTGTCTTTGCCCATATATAGTAAACTCAGCTGCTACACAGGCGCGTGGGTTTATTTTCCCTGAGCACTGCCTTTCAGGCAACCCAATAGAAATAAAAAAAAACCACACAAGTTCAAAATTGTACTTACAAAGTACAACTTGAGATTCTTGAATCAAAATAATTATCTTTTTCTTTCCGTTAGTGGTTGTCACAGCAGATCATCTGTCTCCATCTCACCCTGTCTTACGTCTTCTGTCACACCAAGCACCTGCATTGTCCACCAGCCTTGAAGTTTTTAAAACTGTGCTGAAGGTTTGTGATTGCCCTGCTTCAAGATGAAGATTCAGGCTTTCAATTTGTTCCTGGACTCAGCCATTAGAAGTGTTTCTGTGTGTGGTGAAAGGAGTGTTAAACTTGGACAGAGATCTCAGCAGTAATGTCCACATTTCTAGGTCCTCGGCCTCTGAGATCAGGGACACCTGGGTAGAGCTTTTAGAGACATGAGCTCCCTGGACAGAGGCTTTTTGGAGTGCAACATATTTGCGGGAGAACAAAGGTCCACATTTTTAGGGTCCTGGTGGGGCAGGAACATGGGAGATAAGCGGTGGTTTAGATATAATTGTGGCATGGTTAAGTGGTTGGGGAGGAGGTGACTGTGAGGGCACGAAACAGAAATCGGATCCTCCAGAGGGGAAGTAATTTGTTGGAGAATGTAAACTGTTGTTTGGAACTGAGGATGGAATGCTGAATGAGGTGTGTCATCCAGTCACAAAACAGAGAGATAAAGATAAGAGGGAGAGAGACCACCTTGGGAAATGCAGCTGGCATCCACTTCATCTCCACATTAACAGCACTTCAATGTTGCACCTTCCTCCCACTTGCGATTTTTGTGAAGGCCTCTAGACGTCCACACCATTGTTTTTGTCCTGTAAACAGCGTCGACATGAACAAAACACCGTTACCACACTGGAGCGTGGGCTGATTATACAGTTTAACTCAATAGCTCAGACATCCCAGGAACATTCTGCTGGTCAGCACATCCACATCAAACACCAGCACAACTGAAGCACCGTGTCCCCACTCTGAATCCATGTTCATCTTGAATTGTTTAGCTGAAATCACTTTTGCGTTGCATATGTTGTCCAAAATCCTATGAATAAAGGGCTTCACACTGCACTCTCTTTCCCAGAATCACAGACATTTGCAGTGCTTCTTCAAATTACCAATAGTGCTCCACTCTGCAAAACATTGGTCAGCTTGAAGTCTCCTAACTTGTACTACCCATGTGCTGCCATGAGGTTTCACTTTCTGGTGCAGTAAATGGTGATCTATACTGACACAAGAAGATGAAGAAGATGTGGTTGATGATGATCATGATCCTGGTACTTCCTGTGTTACGGTTGTGAGACTTGGATGCTAATCGGTAACTGAAGATGACAACTGGATGCCTTTGGTTCTTGGTCTCTTCTGAGAATCCTTGGGTGCTCCTGAAATGACACGGTGTCAAAGGAAACAAAAAGAAATTGGAGACTGTAAAGTAGCGGCAACGGAGTGTATCACTAGACAGTGTTGACTTGTTTGAGATGACGAAGACTAAGACTGAGGGCTGAATCAAGGCTCAACTGCTGGAAACTGAAGGAGGAAGACTGTTGTGTGAAATTCAGGGAGATGAGACAGCCACTAGATGCAGGTGAAATGATACCGAATGACTAGATAACTACTGCAGAGGTAGTAAGGGACATAGCTAGGAGGTGCGTGTGGCATCTGAACAGAGGAAGGAAGACAAGTAGATTTGTTGGTGGAATGACAAAATACAGCAAAGTAAAAGGAGTAAGAGGCTGGCAAAAAACAACAAAAAAAAAACAAGTGGGATAGTTGGTGAGATGAAGCAAGAGGAAAAGTAAAAAGAGATTTGGTGTGAGGTGAGATGTGGAAAATCCTAAGGAAAGGGTGTACGAGGTCTATTAGAAAAGTATCCGACCTTATTATTTTTTTCAAAAACCATATGGATTTGAATCATGTGTGATTGCGTCAGACAAGCTTGAACAAGCTTGTGGATGTGCCTGGACATGCCAGAACATGTCCCGTGAGGCTTCATCACGGCGTTGCTTTGCGCCATGCGGCACCGCCGCGACGCACGGAATTCCTCCGCACGTCTGTCTCAATGTGCTGAAAAAGTGCTGATGTCCACGTCTTTTCACAATTCCTGTGCTAGTCAGACAACGTCCCGGACAAAACGTCCAGTTTGGAAATGAACGGCACATTCCACTGTTACAGGAGTTTTTGTCATGGAAAGAGGAGCGGAGGCTTCAGGCGTCGTGGCGGTGCCGCATGGCGCAAAACAACGCCGTGATGAAGCCTCACGGGACATGTTCTGGCATGTCCAGGCACATCCACAATTTCTCGGATAATCACTCGATGGAAAAACCACAGACAGCTGTCTGAACGCCATCTCAAAGCTGTCCTGTGAGACCAAAACAGAGGTGGTTTTGTCTCGCTCCAGTAGCGAATCCATCGTAACACGCGAAGCCTCCGCTCGGCTTTCCATGACAAAATCTCTTGTTAAAAGTGAAATCTGCCGGAAAATGGTTGATGTCCAGAGTGAATAGATAAGGAAGTGCAGCAGATACTGTAGTTCTGATAACTTGACTCCTGATGCACAAGCCTGTAGAGGTGAAATGTTGAGGGTGCATCCCAATATATGAGAGAAGAAGAATGATTTTGATGCAGCATTAATTATTCTCTTTTCTACATTTGAGCCAAAACGAGCTTTACAGTGGGGCAAAAAAGTATTTAGTCAGCCCCTGATTGTGCAAGTTCTCCTACTTAGAAAGATGAGAGAGGTCAGTAATTTTCATTATAGGTACACTTCAACGTTGAAAGAAAATGAGAAAAAAAAATCCAGGAAATCACATTGTAGGATTTTTAAAGAATTTATTTGTAAATTAAGGTACAAAATAAGTATTTGGTCAATAACAAACATTCAACTCAATAGTTTAGTTTGTAACATAATCTTTGTTGGCAATGACAGAGGTCAAATGTTTCCTGTAAGTCTTCACCAGGTTTGCACACACTGTAGCTGGTATTTTGGCCCATTCCTCCATGCAGATCTCCTCTAGAGCAGTGATATTTTGGGGCTGTCACTAGACAACACAGACTTTCAACTCCGTCTACAAATTTTCTATGGGGTTGAGGTCTGAAGACTGGCTAGGCCACTCCAGGACTTTGAAATGCTTTTTACAGAGCCACTCCGTCATTGCCCGAGCGGTGTGTTTGGGATCATTGTCATGCTGGAAGACCCAGCCACGTTGAATCTTCAATGCTCTCACTGAAGGAAGGAGGTTTTGGCTTAAAATCTCACGATACGTGGCCCCGTTCATTCTTCCCTTAACACAGATCAGTCGTCCTGTCCCCTTTGCAGAAAAACAGCCCCAAAGCATGATGTGTCCACCCCCATGCTTCACAGTAGATATGGTGTTCTTGGGATGCAACTTAGCATTCATCTTCCTCCAAATATGACGAGTTTTTACTAAAAAGTTCTATTTTGGTTTCATCTGACCACCTGAAAATTCAGTAAGGTATATCTTATATATTATATTCCAATTCTAAGGTGGAACTATGCCAGTATACAAAGGTATATCTAAATATCGAAAAAGGAAGAGTAAAATAGGAGAGTAGAAAAGAGTAGAGTAGAGCCACTTAGGTGCCTGGTCTGATTCTCCCAATCCTCTTCTGGATCGTCTGTATGCTCTCTGGCAAACTTCAGACGGGCCTGGACATGTACTGGCTTAAGAAGGGGGACACGCCTGGCACTGCAGGATTTGAGTCCCTTTGTGCTTAGTGTGTAGCCTTTGTTACTTTGGTCCCAGCTCTCTGCAGGCCATTCATCAGGTCCCTCTGTGTAGTTCTGGGATTCTTGCTCACTGTTCATTTTGACCCCACGGGATGAGATCTTGCGTGGAGCCCCAGATCGAGGGAGATTAGCAATGCTCTTGTACGTCTTCCATTTTCTTACAATTGCTCCCACAGTTGATTTATTCACGCCAACCTGCTTGCCGATTGTAGATTCACTCTTCCCAGCCTGGTGCAGGTCTACAATTTTCTTCCTGGTGTCCTTCGACAGCTCTTTGGTCTTGACCATGGTTGAGTTTGGAGTCTGACTGTTTGAGGCTGTGGACAGGTGTCTTTTATACAGGTAACGAATTCCAACAGATGCCATTAATACAGGTAACGAGTGGAGGACAGAAGAGCTTCTTAAATAAGAAGTTACAGGTCTGTGAGAGCCAGAAATCTTGCTTGTTTGTGGGTGACCAAACACTTATTTTCCACCATAATTTACAAATAGATTCTTTAAAAATGCGACAATGTGATTTCCTGGATTTTTTTTTCTCATTTTGTCTCTCACAGTTGAAGTGTACCTATGATGAAAATTACAGACCTCTCTCATCTTTCTAAGTAGGAGAACTTGCACAATCAGGGGCTGACTAAATACTTTTTGCCCCACTGTAGATGAAGTCAGAGCTACGTCCCCTGGTAAAGATGAGATTAGTTATTTGATTTGATTTAACCTTTATTTAACCGGGTAAGTTATTCAGAAAAAAATTCTTAGTAGATAAGCTGTTATAAGATGGTGGAAAATTTTTCTCTTCAAGCACAAATGGTGATCTTACAGCTACTGTTGTGGGCTGGGGTGTTTGGCTGGCTTGGTTTTTGTTTTCTGTTTCTCCCACCAGGTGGTATGCATTCAGGACTGAGTGGCTGAGCATTAGGACCTCACCCTGAACACCTGAGGCTTGTTTTCACATGCAGGTCATCAGGACTCACAGCTGTGGTGTATTTTGTCTTAATCAGAGATTGCTGCATTTAAACCTTCAATGCACAGTGTGTGATTGCCAGAGACTCGACCTTGTGAGCAGACGTGTGAGAGCGACGTCAGGAGAACAATCTCACCATCACGGATGCAGAGACCGCTCCAGGTTTGACGCCACAGTCTGTGAAGGAGGATTGGGTGAGGTCTCACGCTCTTCAGCACACTTCCTGAGGTAATTCGGTTTTTGGTGACATTTATGAAGTAATGACAGTGGATTTGGTGTCCCTCACACCTTGTGTTAGTGAGCTGTCACGTTATGCTAATTGTCTAATCAGCTTCTGCTGCAGTGGAGATTTGAACTGAGTTGTTCCGTGCCTGCAGGGTAAGAAGCTGATGTATAGATTTAAGCCAGGAAGTGTTTGCTGATTGCGTGCACCTTTGAGTTGTGTCTCTCTGTGTGGAGTTGGACTCACCTCATGTTTTCTTTCTTCACAGACTTGGTTTGTTGCGGCCACCTGGGGGGTGTCGGCGGGGTCCCTGGGTCCGAACTGCTGTGGCTCCAGACCGTTTGCGCTGTTGAGAGCGCGCCGTGTTTCCACCTCACCAGACTGCGGACTTTTTGGTTGTTTAGCACTGCTCACTGTTATGTTTATTAAATTCTGTTATCCATTGAACCGTGCTCTGCTTATTTTATGCTGGGTCCTTTCAAACGCTGGGTCGGTGCTCCGACCGCGTCCGAAACATAACAGCTACAGTTGTATGCAAAAGTTTGGGCACCCCTGATAATTTTCATGATTTTCCTTTATAAATCATTGGTTGTCTGGATCAGAAATTTCAGTTAAATATATCATATAGCAGATGAACACACTCATATTTGAGTAGTGAAATTAAGTTTATAGTATTTACAGAAAGTGTGCAATAATTCTTTAAACAAAATTGGCCAGGTGCAAAAATTTGGGCACCCTTGCCATTTTATTGATTTGAATACATTTAGCGCTGATTACTGGAACACAAAATGGGTTTGGTAAGCTCACTGACCCTTGACCTCCTTACACAGGTGAATCCAATCATGAGAAAGGGTATTTAAGGTGGCCATTTACAAATGTTTCCCCTCTTTGCATCTCTTCTAATGAGTGGCAACACGGGAGCCTCTAAACAACTCTCAAATGACCTGAAAACAAAGATTGTTCAACATCATGGTTTTGGGGAAGGATACAAAAAGCTATCTCAGATATTTTCAGCTGTCAGTTTCCACTGTGAGGAACATAGTGAGGATTTTTTTTTTCAGGTTGGGACTCCGGTGAGGGTGGTCGCATCTCCTCCTAACTCCTCTTCTCCTGTTGTCTCTATCTCTGTCTCCAACCTTCAAAGTCCCAACTTCACCAGACTGTGAATTCTTTGAATTGCATTCAGAATAACCAAGGAATTGATCAGCTGGTCTCTCAACGCTATTGACACCATCTTTTCAAGAAGGAAATCAGAGCTGGGGGACCCTGCATGCCCAGAAGGATCTCAGATAAAATGAAGGGAAGGATGGTGAGAACAGTCATAGTCAAGACACAGACCTGCTCCAAAGACCTACAACATGATCTTGCTGCAGATAGTGTCTCTGTACATCGTTCAACTATACAGCGCACTTTGCACAAAGAGATGCTGTATGATGCTGTAATGCAGAGGAAGCATTTTCTACGTACACATCACAAACAGAGTCGCTTCCTCTGTAACACCAACCACCTGCATGTCCTCTCTCAGCACATCCATGAACCTCCTCTTTGGTCTCCCTCTTCTCCTCCTGCCTGGTAGCTCCATCCTCAGCATCCTTCTCCCTATATACCCTGGGTCCCTCCTCTGCACATGTCCAAACCATCTCAATCTCGCCTCTCTGACTTTGTCTCCAAACTGTCCCACCTGAGCTGTCCCTCTGATATGTTCATTCCTAATCTTGATCATTCTTGTCACTCCCAAAGAGAATCTCAGCATCTTCAGCTCTGCCACCTCCAGCTCTTCCTCCTGTCTTTTTGTTAGTGCCACTGTCTCTAAACCATACAACATAGCTGGTCTCACTACTGTTTTGTAAACTTTCCCCTTCACTCTTGCTGATATTCTTCGGTCACAAATCACTCCTGCCACCTTTCTCCACCCACTCCACCCTGCCTGCACTCTCTTCTTCACCTCTCTACCACACTCTCCATTACTTTGAACAGTTGACCCCAAATATTTAAACTCATCTACTTTCATCACTTCTACTCCTTGTAACTGCACTATTCCACTGGGCTCCCTCTCATTCACACACATGTACTCAGTCTTGCTTCTACTGACTTTCATTCCCCTTCTCTCCAAAGCATATCTCCACTTCTCCAGACTAGACTCAACTTGCTCTCTACTCTCACTACAGATCACAATGTCATCTGCAAACATCATAGTCCATGGGGACTCCTGTCTGATCTCATCTGTCAACCTGTCCATCACCACTGCAAACAAGAAAGGACTCAGAGCTGATCCTTGGTGTAATCCCACCTCCACCTTGAATGAGTCTGTCATTCTGACTGCGCATCTCATCGCTGTCACACTATTCTTGTACATGTCCTGCACTACCCTAACCATCAATCAACTCAATCAACTTTTTTTTTATATAGCGCCAAATCACAACAAACAGTTGCCCCAAGGCGCTTTATATTGTAAGGCAAGGCCATACAATAATTATGAAAAACCCCAATGGTCAAAACGACCTCCTGTGAGCAAGCACTTGGCAACAGTGGGAAGGAAAAACTCCCTCTTAACAGGAAGAAACCTCCAGCAGAACCAGGCTCAGGGAGGGGCAGTCTTCTGCTGAGACTGGTTGGGGCTGAGGGAAAGAACCAGGAAAAAGACATGCTGTGGAGGGGGGCAGAGATCGATCACTAATGATTAAATGCGGAGTGATGCATACAGAGCAAAAAGAGAAAGAAACAGTGCATCATGGGAACCCCCCCACAGTCTACGTCTAAAGCAGCATAACCAAGGGATAGTCCAGGGTCACCCGATCCAGCCCTAACTATAAGCCTTAGCGAAAAGGAAAGTTTTAAGCCTAATCTTAAAAGTAGAGAGGGTATCTGTCTCCCTGATCTGAATTGGGAGCTGGTTCCACAGGAGAGGAGCCTGAAAGCTGAAGGCTCTGCCTCCCATTCTACTCTTACAAACCCTAGGAACTACAAGTAAGCCTGCAGTCTGAGAGCGAAGCGCTCTATTAGGGTGATATGGTACTACGAGGTCCCTAAGATAAGATGGGACCTGATTATTCAAAACCTTATAAGTAAGAAGAAGAATTTTAAATTCTATTCTAGAATTAACAGGAAGCCAATGAAGAGAGGCCAACACGGGTGAGATATGCTCTCTCCTGCTAGTCCCCGTCAGTACTCTAGCTGCAGCATTTTGAATTAACTGAAGGCTTTTTAGGGAACTTTTAGGACAACCTGATAATAAAGAATTACAATAGTCCAGCCTAGAGGAAATAAATGCATGAATTAGTTTTTCAGCATCACTCTGAGACAAGACCTTTCTGATTTTAGAGATATTGCGTAAATGCAAAAAGGCAGTCCTACATATTTGTTTAATATGCGCTTTGAATGACATATCCTGATCAAAAATGACTCCAAGATTTCTCACAGTATTACTAGAGGTCAGGGAAATGCCATCCAGAGTAAAGATCTGGTTAGACACCATGCTTCTAAGATTTGTGGGGCCAAGTACAATAACTTCAGTTTTATCTGAGTTTAAAAGCAGGAAATTAGAGGTCATCCATGTCTTTATGTCTGTAAGACAATCCTGCAGTTTAGCTAATTGGTGTGTGTCCTCTGGCTTCATGGATAGATAAAGCTGGGTATCATCTGCGTAACAATGAAAATTTAAGCAATACCGTCTAATAATACTGCCTAAAGGAAGCATGTATAAAGTGAATAAAATTGGTCCTAGCACAGAACCTTGTGGAACTCCATAATTAACTTTAGTCTGTGAAGAAGATTCCCCATTTACATGAACAAACTGTAATCTATTAGACAAATATGATTCAAACCACCGCAGCGCAGTGCCTTTAATACCTATGACATGCTCTAATCTCTGTAATAAAATTTTATGGTCAACAGTATCAAAAGCAGCACTGAGGTCCAACAGAACAAGCACAGAGATAAGTCCACTGTCCGAAGCCATAAGAAGATCATTTGTAACCTTCACTAATGCTGTTTCTGTACTATGATGAATTCTAAAACCTGACTGAACCTCTTCAAATAGACCATTCCTCTGCAGGTGATCAGTTAGCTGTTTTACAACTACCCTCTCAAGAATCTTTGAGAGAAAAGGAAGGTTGGAGATTGGCCTATAATTAGCTAAAATAGCTGGGTCAAGTGATGGCTTTTTAAGTAATGGTTTAATTACTGCCACCTTAAAAGCCTGTGGTACATAGCCAACTAACAAAGATAAGTTGATCATATTTAAGATTGAAGCATTAAATAATGGTAGGACTTCCTTAAGCAGCCTGGCAGGAATGGGGTCTAGTAAACATGTTGATGGTTTGGATGAAGTAACTAATGAAAATAACTCAGACAGAACAATCGGAGAGAAAGAGTCTAACCAAATACCGGCATCACTGAAAGCAGCCAAAGATAACGATACATCTTTGGGATGGTTATGAGTAATTTTTTCTCTAATAGTCAAAATTTTGTTAGCAAAGAAAGTCATGAAGTCATTACTAGTTAAAGTTAATGGAATACTCAGCTCAATAGAGCTCTGACTCTTTGTCAGCCTGGCTACAGTGCTGAAAAGAAACCTGAGGTTGTTCTTATTTTCTTCAATTAGTGATGAGTAGAAAGATGTCCTAGCTTTACGGAGGGCTATTTTATAGAGCAACAAACTCTTTTTCCAGGCTAAGTGAAGATCTTCTAAATTAGTGAGACGCCATTTCCTCTCCAACTTACGGGTTATCTGCTTTAAGCTACGAGTTTGTGAGTTATACCACGGAGTCAGACACTTCTGATTTAAAGCTCTCTTTTTCAGAGGAGCTACAGCATCCAAAGTTGTCTTCAATGAGGATGTAAAACTATTGACGAGATACTCTAACTCTCTTACAGAGTTTAGGTAGCTACTCTGCTCTGTGTTGGTATATGACAATAGAGAACATAAAGAAGGAATCATATCCTTAAACCTAGTTACAGCGCTTTCTGAAAGACTTCTAGTGTAATGAAACTTATTCCCCACTGCAGGGTAGTCCATCAGGGTAAATGTAAATGTTATTAAAAAATGATCAGACAGAAGGGAGTTTTCAGGGAATACTGTTAAGTCTTCTATTTCCATACCATAAGTCAAAACAAGATCTAAGATATGATTAAAGTGGTGGGTGGACTCATTTACTTTTTGAGCAAAGCCAATAGAGTCTAATAATAGATTAAATGCAGTGTTGAGGCTGTCATTCTCAGCATCTGTGTGGATGTTAAAATCGCCCACTATAAGTATCTTATCTGAGCTAAGCACTAAGTCAGACAGAAGGTCTGAAAATTCACAGAGAAACTCACAGTAACGACCAGGTGGACGATAGATAATAACAAATAAAACTGGTTTTTGGGACTTCCAATTTGGATGGAAAAGACTAAGAGACAAGCTTTCAAATGAATTAAAGCTCTGTCTAGGTTTTTGATTAATTAATAAGCTGGAATGGAAGATTGCTGCTAATCCTCCGCCCCGGCCCGTACTACGAGCATTCTGACAGTTAGTGTGACTCGGGGGTGTTGACTCATTTAAACTAACATATTCATCCTGCTGTAACCAGGTTTCTGTTAGGCAGAATAAATCAATACGTTGATCAATTATTATATCATTTACCAACAGGGACTTAGAAGAGAGAGACCTAATGTTTAATAGACCACATTTAACTGTTTTAGTCTGTGGTGCAGTTGAAGGTGCTATATTATTTTTTCTTTTTGAATTTTTTTGCTTAAATAGATTTTTGCTGGTTATTGGTGGTCTGGAAGCAGGCACCGTCTCTACGGGGATGGGGTAATGAGGGGATGGCAGGGGGAGAGAAGCTGCAGAAAGGTGTATAAGACCACAGCTCTGCCTCCTGGTCCCAACGCTAGACAGTCACAGTTTGGAGGATCCAAGAAAACTAACATACTTCTCTGCCACTCCAGACTTCCTCATACAATGCCACAACTCTTCTCTTGGCACCCTATCATAAGCTTTTTCTAAGTCCACAAACACACAATGTAACTCTTTCTGTCCTTCTCTGTACTTTTCCAACAGTATTCTCAGAGCAAACATTGCATCTGTACTGCTCTTTCTCGGCATGAAACCATATTGCTGCTCACAGATCTTCACCTGTTTTCTAAGCCTAGCTTCTACTACTCTTTCCCATAACTTCATGCTGTGGCTGATCAGCTTTATGCCTCTGTAGTTACTGCAGCTCTGCACATCACCCTTGTTCTTGAAAATAGGAACCAGCACACTTCGTCTCCACTCCTCAGGCATCCTCTCACTTTCCAAGATTTTATTAAACAATCTGGTTAGAAACTCTACTGCCATCTCTCCTAGACATATCCATGCCTCCATTGGAATGTCATCTGGACCAACTGCCTTTCCACTCTTCATCCTCTTCATAGCAGCCCTCACTTCTTCCTTGCTAATCTCTTTTACTTCCTGATTTACTCTCACCACATCATCCAGCCTTTTCTCTCGCTCATTTTCTTTATTCATCAACTCTTCAAAATATTCCCTCCACCTTCTCAGCACACACTCCTCACTTGTCAGCACATTGCCATGTGCATCTTTTACCACCCTAACCTGCTGCACATCCTTTCCAGCTCTGTCCCTTTGTCTGGCCAATCGGTACAAGTCCTTTTCTCCTTCCTTACTATTCAACTTCTTGTACAGCTCGCAATATGCCTTTTCCTTTGCTTTTGCCACTTCTCTTCTCGCCTTACGCCGCATCTCCTTGTACTCCTGTCTGCTTTCTTCATCTCTCCGACTATCCCAAAACGTTTTTGCCAACCTCTTTCTCCTTATGCTTTCCTGGACCTCTTCATTCCACCACCAAGTCTCCTTGTCTTCCTTCCACTGTCCAGATGTCATACCCAGTACTGCCCTAGCTGTCTCCCTCACCACATCTGCAGTACTTTTCCAGTTGTCCAAAATTGCTTCCCCTCCAACTAGTGCTTCTCTCACCTGCTCCCTAAATTTCACACAACAGTCTTCCTCCTTCAGCTTCTACCATCTGATCCTTTGTTGAGCTCTCACTCTCTTCTTCTTCTTTACCTCTAAAGTCATCCTACAAACAACCATCCTATGCTGTCTAGTGACACTCTCTCCTGCTACCACCTTACAGTCTGTGATTTATTTTAGCTTGCATCTCCTATAAAGAATGTAGTCCACCTGTGTGCACCTTCCTCCACTCTTATATGTTACCCTGTGCTCCTCCCTTTTCTTAAAGTAGGTATTCACCACAGCCATTTCCATCCTTTTTGCAAAATCAACTACCATCTGTCCTTCCCTATTCCTATCCTTGATACCATATCTACCCATTACTTCCTCATCACCTCTGTTCCCTTCACCAACATGCCCATTGAAGTCTGCTCCTATCACCACTCTTCCATGCTTGGGCACACTCTCCACCACCTCATCTAACACACTCCAGAAATCTTCTTTCTCCTTCATCTCACAACCTACCTGTGGGGCATATGCACTGATGATATTCATCATCACCCCTTCAATTTCCAACTTCACACTCATCACCCTGTCAGACACTCGCTTAACCTCCAACACACTTTTAACATACTCTTCCTTTAAAATGACCCCAACACCATTTCTCTTCCTATCCTCACCATGGTACAACAATTTGTACCCACCGCCGATGCTCCTGCTCTTACTTCCCTTCCACTTGGTCTCTTGCACACACAATATGTCTACCTTTCTCCTCTCCATCATATCAGCCAGCTCTCTCCCTTTACCAGTCATACTACCAACATTCAAAGTCCCCACTCTCATTTCCACCCTTCTAGTTTTCTTCTTCTCCCGCTGTTCGTGGCAGCGTTTTCCTCCTCTTCTTCGTCGTCTTCGCCCAGCAGTAGCCCAATTTCCACAGGCACCCTGTTGGGCAATAGCACCGGTGGCGGACGTTGTTAACCCGGGCCGCATACAACAACAGATCAAAATGGGTGCCTGCCACTGTAATAGCACAGACGAGACCGGTGTCTTACACAGTAAAACAGCAGAGGACATCTGGAAGAGACACACAGATCAGCTGTTTCATGGATCTGCTGTTCTTGTGTAATCTCTACAAGATGATGCTGTTGAGCTATTCAAGAAAATCAAGCCAAGTCAACACACGCATTTGTCCAGAATGCACCATGTGGTGTGAAACTCAATTCTTCGGGACAATCTTCTGAGGTGTCAAAAACTGAACTGTCAACCACTCCAAAGTTGCCTGTGCCTATTCCTCCCAGTGTGGGGTCACCAGAAAGTGGTACCATTCACCGCTACCCCCTGAGAGAACAGCGGCCCCCTGTTTGCCTAAACTTAAAATAGTTTAGCGACATACCCAGAAGAATGGGGCAGAATAATCCCCAGGGTAATGCCAGGGATGAAATGTTTGAGATGAGTATTGTGTGTTACGGCTTTTTAATTTAGATAGATAAATAAACTTTATTGATCTCGCAGAGGAGAAATTCAATAAAGTTTATCTGTCTGTCTAAATTAAAAAGCTGTAACAGAGGTGAAGTAACAGGTAGCTGCTTCAACAGAGCCATCTTGAAAAAAAAAAATTTGGTGGGGAGGAATATGTTGTGTATTAAGATACATCAGAACAGTTGTGTATATGTGTGTTGAATCTGATGTTGGGAGTATAAATAGTTTGAGTGTGTTCAGACTGTGTGATTTGTGTTCAGGAAGTAAATGGTGTCTGCTGCATAATGAAGTAGTCTCCTTCTTAAGGTTATATCACAGTTAATGAAAATGCATAAGATATAACAGCTGTCTTTTCTGTGGAACTGCTAGTAATTTTGCTTGCACTGTGGTGGGTCGAGAAGGTGAAGTTCAGTCACCATCCATTTCATTTGTGTCGATTCAGTGGCAGCATGACTCAGCATTTCTAATTGCAAATCTGTTTGTAGGCTACACCTGACCAATGAGGTTTTTCAAAGCTTATTTCATGTACAGCAACACACTATTTCAGTATGTCTCATGTGGATTCTGTCTCATTCTGAAATTGAGGCCAACAAAGCAGTAGATTAGCTGGCAAAAGCAGCTCTGAAATCAGAAATACAGATCAACATTCCACTTAGTAAATCTGAAGTCAAAACAATCATCAAGACAGAAATGTACAAAGCATGACAAAAGCAACGGGACAGGGAATTTAAAGGTCGGTTTTAGAAAAAAAAAATTCAGACAGGTTGTATCAAGGAAACGGGAGATGGAGTTGCAGGGAAGAAGAAGTAATCACATGACTATGAATAGGTCAAACAGGTTTAAATCATACTCTCAACATCATTGGAAAACATGAAACCAGTCAGTGTTTGAGATGCAGCTGAAGAGAGACTGTTGAGCATGTTTTACTGGAGTGCCAACCATACAACAGACAAAGACGAATTCAGTTAGACAATGACAGAACAGTTTAACACTTGAGGGATTGCTTTCTTTTTCTACACTTACACCACGAGGCATGTATTTGCATATTTAAAGGGAACAGGGTTATTCAACAGAATATAACATCAATACTCCATGCCCGAACAGTTGGTGGTGGCAGTGCAAAGAATCACTTTGCAGAGGCACTATTTACCTTCACCTTGCACTGGGGAAGCACGAATGTTATAGTATATGCAGCAGGTATCTCAAAATCAGTGGCAGGAAGAATGGAAGGGGGAGCACAGGGGTAGACTTTATTTTTCTTGTCAGCTGTCAGTTCAGGTCAGTAGGCAGCTCTGTGCTTCTTGTCGTAGGGATGAGGTTGTCTTTACTAGAATGAGACTGGGGCACTGTGGCCTTGCAGCGTGCTTGTTTAGGATGGCTAAACATGCTGACAGATTGTGTGAGTGTGGTAGCCCTGAAATGGTTATTCACGTGTTGTTGTCATGCAGCAAATACAACACAGAAAGGCAGCGCCTTTTTGTGGAACTGGCTGATCATGGACTGACCACATTTTCCTTTAAGTCCCTTTTTTCGTATCATGCGAATTCTGAAGAAATCAGGAGTGCTATTATTCGTTTTCTCAGCCTGACTTACTCTAGAATATAGTGTAACATCGGCATCATAACAGAGGAGGGCAGCATTGCGCACACCAGCGTATAGCCTGCCGGAACCCCATTAGAAGAAGATGAAGGCAGAAGAAGAAGAAGAAGAAGAAGAAGAAAAAGAAGAAGACAGTTCAGTACCATGGCGGCTGTCTTGAGGAGAAACTTGCTAACATTCTTCAAGGTGAGTGATGAAAAGAGGATCACAGACTTTTTATGTAAATGTTCACGTCGGAAATGTGCGAGTTCACATCCAAGCTTAATATTAGTCGGAACTGTCAAAAGAATATCGGTGTGTTTAAGCCTGTTTAATTTGTTGCTAACTGACGGAGCCTCTTTGGGCTGTAGACTTTGGCAGAGAGATGTTTGGACCAGATATAAAGTGATTGTATATAAACTCTGTAAACATCTGTTTTGTCAGATGGACAACACAAAACCAAGAGAAAAAGTTAATGATTGATTGATTTTATTTATTATTAAAATGTACATTGCATACCAATAACAAATTGTATACAAGCAACATTAAAAGGATTACACAAAAAAGCGCACGCGCTTATTTCCATTGTGGTCCTTTAATAAAAACAAAAACATACAGTACATAATCAACATGGGTACAAAAGATGGTTTTAACAAATGTAAAGAGAACATATGAATTTGTGACTAGATGAAAATAAATATATATATATATATATATATAAATAAACGGTGCCTAAATAGCACACAATTTAAAAAATTTAATAATATATAAAAGAGCTAGATTCCTCAGCATTGAGATTATCAAATAGAAATTGTCTGACTAGGCGTTTAAAGTAGACCTGCATTGAAATAAATGGTCAGATTTCAGAAAGAAATAGCTGATATGTATTTATAAGACCCTTGTCAATGCAGTAAAGTAAATCTGTAAGCCCAAATTTGTAATTCAGCTGAGAAATCTTCATTTAAAAATGACAAATTTGCAGCTAAAATTTAGCCCTCTGTGAAAACAGTTTGTACAGCCGTATCATTTCCATGACGTCAGGGACAAGACGACGCGCTCCCGCCTTCAGTCCGATCCCGCATTGAAATTGATTTTATCTGTTAGTAATGTTACTTATACACGTCCTGGTTTCAACATCCAAAAGTAAGCTGCAATGAATGTGAGATACAGATCTGTGTGCTCAGATCAGCAACGACATCGACAGCGGGCGCCGTTCTTCCTCTCCCGCTCTCTGCCTCCGCTGCGCTTATTAAGTCTGCGGGCTCGTTAACCGCCGACGCGGGCCACTCACACCGCCCGTGTCTGCTTTGCAGCCGGTGTTGTGCCAGATTCAGCGCACAACACCGGCATCACCTCTCTGTCTACTGAATGGAGCTGCAGCACACTTGGCACAAGTCCTGAGATTACGCTCATTGTTTTAATGCGAAGCAGCCGGTACACCTGTTGCTGCAAGGACAGACTTCTTGCAGCAAAATCCATAGCACCGCACGTCTCGGCAATCGGAGCCCCAGAGCTCCATCGACGCTGAGAAAGGTTTATATATTTTTAATGACTGGGATTCTTTGCGGGTCTCGCCTCCATATCCCGCGATGGTACCGGAGGCGAAAGACAGTAGATTTTCATTGCGACACCACTCAATCAAATGGGCGTATGAAAAAGTCCCCCAAAATAATTTTCAAGCACAAATAAAAGAAATGTGTACTCACCAAATGTGCCGAAAGACAATATGAAGTTTTAAAAAAAGTAGATCCATTGGTATAAGACAAGAAAAAGGTGCACATGCAAACTGACGTAAATCCATAAATTACAATTGGCGCAATGCATGCTGGGAGAGGGTCTTGTCTGTGACGTCTCGGCAGCGTCCATGATGAGAGGGACAATTTGCGGAGGGCTAAATGTTAGCTGTAAATTTGTCATTTTCAAATGAAGATTTCTCCGTTGAATGACAGATCTGGGCTTGCAGATTTACTTTACTACATTCAGAAGGATCTCGTGTAAATGTAAGTCATTTTTTGTTCAAAAAATCTGACTGCATTTTTTTCAATGCAAGTCTCCTTTAAAAAGAGACCTGCTCCTTTGGTTCTGTACATGACTAGGTAATTGATTCCATAACAAAACACTTGTATAGTTAAACGAAGATTTACCATGAGACTTAACATTGGGTACTTGGTAGGACATGGTACTGAATCTTGTACCAATTGAATGGAGATTACGTGTTCGCTCAAAAGAACGGGCCAAATAAGATGGAGCATTTCCATAAAAGATGTTGTGCATTTGGTTTAGTTTCAGTTGGCGAACACGCAACTCCACTGGTAACATTCCAACTTGTTTGAATTCATGACTACCGATATGTTTTCTGGCCGGGGCATTTAAAAGATACCGAATCACTTTGTTCTGGGTACACTGCAACTGAGTTCGATATTTCTTGGTTAGTCCAGTGTACCAAGAGGTGCTGGCATAGTCAAAATGACATTGAATGAGTGCCGATACTAGCATTTTCTTGGTTTTCAAATCAACATTCCTCGCTTGTCTATATAAGAATTTCAATTTAGCGTTTGACTTACTGATGACATTTTCAGCCATGCCAGCTCCAGATAGACTGATCAAGTATGGCACCCAGGTATTTCACCTGTGTTTGACAATTCAATATATTGCTAGCACATTGCACCTGAATGGAATTACATCTGCAGAGTTTATTTTTAGACCAGAAAAGTATTGACTCCGTTTTACCTAAATGTAAAGATAGCTTGTTATCATTCAGCCATTCTCTGATTGATTCAAGCTCCAAGGAGAGTATTTTCTCTATACCCTCGACATCTTTCCCCGAAACGATAAGGGCAGTGTCGTCAGCATATTTTTCATCCTGAAAAATATGCTGGTTTTCAGGAACAAAGTGGCTACAGGTACGGCAGAGACGACCTATTCCAAAATATTTTACAGCTTTTACAGCTGCGAGAAGTAGCTATTCGTTTTTTTTTTCTGTTTTTGGTATGTGTTGTGTAAACCGCCTTGAGGTGATCTCATCGTGAGTTGGCGCTATAGAAATAGAGATGCAACGATTATTCGATTTTTCATCAACTAATACGTATATGTCTCGGACATGAACGAGCAAAGCTCTTCGGCATCTCACCATGTCATTTAGGTCTATGGATGGGTATTGATAACATTTTATCTATCGATGCCATTATCAATCCGATTCCTTACTGATTCCCTTATCGATATCTCCTGTGAATTTTCTGTGTACTAAAAGTAGGCTTTATAGGTTTTCTATGTCAACAACATTTTATTGAATCTTAACTTAAATAAATATGAAATTGGTCACTGGATCCTTGATCTCTGGACTTAAATAAAATCTACATGGTGGATCCTTGATCTCTGGACATGAATAGAATTAAACAAAATCTGTAGTTCTTGTCAAAAGCATTTCCTTTGACATTAATGGCATGAATGTCTCTCCATACCTCTGAGCTGAACTCAGCCAATGTAATTCATAAAGAATGCAAAGAATGCAGGATGTCTCATTTTGGGAGGAAAAACATTAGTTGATTGTTGATTTAGTTGATTGTAGTTTATTGTTTGTATTACGTTTGGAAAGAGGTGCCATTTGATTTAAAACAGCGATTCGCTTTGAAGTTATTAACTCCGGCCGGACTCTAACTTGACTCGGCAGAGAGCGGCGCAGCGCTTGGAGCTGTGCGAATGGAATGGAGGATGATTCTTGTTTCTGAATGAATGAATGAATGAATGAATGAATGAATGGTTTATTAAGAACGCATGCACAAACAAAATCTCTCATTTACAAATCAAATCAAAAGAAAACAAAATTTCAAAACATATAGAGCAAAACTCATAAACAGTTACCAATTTGGTGTGGCTGAAAGGGTGTGAGCAGAAACAGAGGCTTATAAACACCCACTCCGTACATCAGTTTCTATGTACAAACAAAAAATACACACGAAAAACAAATGCCAGTCAGTAATGTGACTCAGTGAAATAAACAAAGTAATACAACGGACAAACGAACCAAAAGTAGCCACACAGGCAATTTACTTAATTATTCAAACAATACCAAGTTAATAAATTGTTTTTATAAAGTCTTTTAAAACAAGCCAATGTACTAGATACCTTAATACAATCTAAACAATCATTCCAAACTTTAACACCCTTTACTGAAACACAATGACCTTTGGCAGTGGTTCGAAACTTCCTTCTATCAGATACCAAGGTTCCACGCAAGTTGTAACTGGACTCTGTTTAAACAGCTCTTGCACATATTGAGGCAAGAGTTCATTTTTAACTTGATACATGATCTGTATTGTAAAATAATCAACCAAGTCATAAAATTTTAAAAACTGAAGACGAACAAACAATGAATTTGTTGATTCACAATGTTTTTTTACTTATCACTCTTATAGCTTTTTTTGTAACAGAAATAATGGATTAGTGTTTGTTTTATATGTATTTTCCCAAACTTCAATACAATAAGTCATATAAGGAACAAGCAAAGAGTGATACAATGAAACCAGCAGATGCTGGGGAGAAAGTATTGAGCTTTGTACAAGATAACAATAACTTTTGTTATTTTAGACTCAGCATGTTTTATATGAGTTTTCCAACAGAGTTTATCATCACCAAAAACTCCAAGAAATTTAGTTTGAGATACAATTTCAGTTTCAACACCATTCAACAATAATTTACTGCTTAAATTTCTAGGCTTATTTCCAAATATGGTGCACTTAGTTTTGCCAAAATGAAGTGATAATTTATTAGAGTCAAACCAATATTTACATTTTGGCAATTCCCTCTCCACCAAGTCCAAGAGCTGTCCCAAATTATCCCCGCTACCAAACACAGTTGTACAACCCCTGGCAAAAATTATGGAATCACCGGCCTCAGAGGATGTTCATTCAGTTGTTTAATTTTGTAGAAAAAAAGCAGATCACAGACATGACACAAAACTAAAGTCATTTCAAATGGCAACTTTCTGGCTTTAAGAAACACTATAAGAAATCAAGAAAAAAGATTGTGGCAGTCAGTAACGGTTACTTTTTTAGACCAAGCAGAGGAAAAAAATATGGAATCACTCAATTCTGAGGAAAAAATTATGGAATCACCCTGTAAATTTTCATCCCCCAAATTAACACCTGCATCAAATCAGATCTGCTCGTTGACATTGACCCTATGCCATGACATTGACCCTATGTGTCTTTTTGCAAGGAATGTTTTTGCAGTTTTTGCTCTATGGCAAGATGCATTATCATCTTGAAAAATGATTTCATCATCCCCAAACATCCTTTCAGTTGTCCAAAATATCAACATAAACTTGTGCATTTATTGATGATGTAATGACAGCCATCTCCCCAGTGCCTTTACCTGACATGCAGCCCCATATCATCAATGACTGTGGAATTTACATGTTCTCTTCAGGCAGTCATCTTTATAAATCTCATTGGAAAGGCACCAAACAAAAGTTCCAGCATCATCACCTTGCCCAATGCAGATTCGAGATTCATCACTGAATATGACTTTCATCCAGTCATCCACAGTCCACAATTGCTTTTCCTTAGCCCATTGTAACCTTGTTTTTTTCTGTTTAGGTGTTAATGATGCCTTTCGTTTAGCTTTTCTGTATGTAAATCCCATTTCCTTTAGGCGGTTTCTTACAGTTCGGTCACAGACGTTGACTCCAGTTTCCTCCCATTCGTTCCTCATTTGTTTTGTTGTACATTTTTCGATTTTTGAGACATATTGCTTTAAGTTTTCTGTCTTGACGCGTTGGTGTCTTCCTTGGTCTACCAGTATGTTTGCCTTTAACAACCTTCCCATGTTGTTTGTATTTGGTCCAGAGTTTAGACACAGCTGACTGTGAACAACCAACATCTTTTGCAACATTGCGTGATGATTTACCCTCTTTTAAGAGTTTGATAATCCTCTCCTTTGTTTCAATTGACATCTCTCGTGTTGGAGCCATGATTCATGTCAGTCCACTTGGTGCAACAGCTCTCCAAGGTGTGTTCACTCCTTTTTAGATGCAGACTAACGAGCAGATCTGATGTGATGCAGGTGTTAGTTTTGGGGATGAAAATTTACAGGGTGATTCCATAATTTTTTCCTCAGAATTGAGTGATTCCATATTTTTTTTCCTCTGCTTGGTCTAAAAAAGTAACCGTTACTGACTGCCACAATCTTTTTTTCTTGATTTCTTATAGTGTTTCTTAAAGCCAGAAAGTTGCCATTTGAAATGACTTTAGTTTTGTGTCATGTCTGTGATCTGCTTTTTTCTACAAAATTAAACAACTGAATGAACATCTTCTGAGGCCGGTGATTCCATAATTTTTGCCAGGGGTTGTATCATCAGCAAACAAAATACAACTCAAAAACTTAGAAACCAAACCTATATCATTAATATACAACAAAAACAATAATGACCCGAGGACTGACCCCTGGGGCACTCCACATGTAATCCTCAAAAATTCAGATTTTATCCACCAAGATGTACACACTGATATCTGTTACATAAATAACTAGTTATACAGTTAAAGGCCAGTCCTCTAATACCATACATCTGTAATTTTTCCAATAATAAAGTATGATCAATGGTCTCAAATGCTTTCTATAAATCAAAAAAACCCCAACAGTGTATTGCTTCTTCTCTATTGCATTTGTAACTTGTTCCACAAAGTCTATTAAAGCCAAAGAAGTTGTTCGATTTTTCCTGAAACCATACTGCTGTTCCTTAAGTATATGTTGTTTAGCTATAAAATCATTCAGCCTCTACAAATATTTTTTCCAAAATTTTTGAAAACTGTAACAAAGAGATTGGCCTATAATTTGAAAAACAGTGGTATCACCTTAGCAATTTTCATTCTAGAAGGAAATTTCACGGTCATGAGTGACAGATTACAAATATATGTTAAAGGTTTGATAATACAGTCAATAATGTTCTTAATCAAAACCATATCAAAGCTATCAATATCAGAGGAGTTATTCCCCTTAGCTTTGTGAGCTATATTAATAATTTCATTTTCATCCGTTTCTCTAATAAACATTGAATTCAGAATTGTATTAAATAATTTACAGCTGTCCATAGAACACTTTGTCGTGGTTAGAATTGAGTTTGATGCATTTTTACCAACATTAACAAAATAATCATTGAAATAATCAGCAGTAATTTTTTCCTTTTACAATTTTGTCAGTCTATATAAAAGTAAGATGGATAATCTTTAACAACTTTTTTCTTTTTAATGACTTCGCTTAAGAGCTTCCAGGTTCCCCTGATGTTAGTTTTATTTTTCTCAAACAAATCGCAGTAATACTGCTTCTTACTGCTGCGTGCAACAAGACAAGAGTCCCAGTTAGTGACTTTAATCTGCACAAAAGTGACTCACAATTGACATTTTAAAATGGCTTTGAGAGGTGTTAAGAAGCGGACTTACCGCTTCTGAAAAGCAGCGAAACAATGAACCAACAAAGCAGTGGGTCAGAGCACTGCATCGTTGGTTCAAGCTTCAAGAACAGCCGCTGCAGCAGCGGTTGATTACAGACCTGCTGCAGCGTCTGCAATCAACATAGAGAAATTATCATTTTCCTGACAGACACCCTCAAAAACAACGGCCGCTCTGAAGAAGGACATATAGGGGAATTGTTAAGCAAAAACGCTATTGATGTCGGTGGATTGAATCATTTCGTGCCATTTCCTGTTTACGGCTTCGTCTACCATCAGTTTGTGGCTTTTTACGACAACGTCTGGTTAGTGGCTTTTTCTCCACTGGGCAGATTTTTTTGTGCCATTTCCGGTTTGTGCCTTCGTCTACCATAGAGCGAACTTTACGCCACTGTGCGGCATGAAGCTTGTATAAAATGAATTGACAGTTATTTTGGGAATTGATTTAAGTGTTTTGAGTGTTTCTTTTTTAATGTCTAAATGATCTGATTTCAGTTTCTTAAATGTGAATATTTTCTTTCTGGCAGTACACTGAATACCTTTGAGCTGTTTCAACATTGGAAGGCTCTGGACAACTTTGATCAACATTTTTCACCATTTTCTGACATTTTATGGACCAAACATCTAATCAGTTATTAATCAGTTTATTACTTTCTCTGTGAATCTTTTTATTTGCAGCCTTAATAGAGAGCAATAAGAATTTCAAGTCCCATGGATTGTGGTTTGGGTTAATGAGTTGGCCGCCGCCGTAGAAACTCAAGAAATTGTGCTGCTTTCTTTACCCTTGGAAGCCCAGAAAGACCTGACATTTAAAACCCCTTCTTCTAGTACAGCAGATAACTGAAACAATTGTTGAAATTATGATACAAACACCAAATTTGGCACAAATACTCCTTAATCATTACACACACCACAAGCATCGACGATGTTAGACGCGTTGCTGATCGGTCTAAAAAGCATTATTTTCAATGAGACGCTCTGTGTTTTTGACGTGACACTTGGTGTCGCGTCAAAAACCAAGTTAAAGCAATGCTGGATCAAAAAGCAATGTTTTCATAGAGACACAATAGCGGCAAGAATGTTTTATCAACTACTTTAACTATTTACGCACATTGCAGCCAGAGACAGCTGCAGTGTGCATGCACACGTTGTTGTAGTTAAGACAACCTGTCGCAGCTGCAGGTGGCTGAGAAATGCACAGACTCACTGCAGAAATTATCACAGGCTGGCGCTTGGTCTGATACCCGCTCACGTCATCATGAATGTTTTGTTTTGATTTTGTTTATAAAGCGTCAAGGTTGCCATTCACTTCGTTTGGTTTTGTTTCAATCTTTTATGCGCTCTGCACTCGCAGGCTTTTCGGTGATGGGAGAAGTGCTGGCTCATTCGTTCACTTTTTCTCGACGATTTGTGGCTTTGTGACTTTTTTCCTTCATTCAGTGTTGAGGACCACAGTAGCTGGAGAAAGCCAAAGGATTTCCCACGCCTTATCTGGATGGGGCAGATACGTGTCGGTCACAATCAAGGCTATAGATACAAAATACAGATGTTATATCAGAAACACTAAATCATATGTCATGAAGATGTACTTTTGCTTTCAGCATCTGCATATGAAAAAAAACTTCATGTTGCCGAAAAATTGGTTTGATTAATCCTAATATTTAACAAGTTATGACCAAAAACGTGGTGCATTTTTAAATTAAATTAGTCGTTATTCTGTGTCACTTTAAAATTGATGCAGCATGTTTTATTGTATAACATTAAAGGTGTGGTTGTCTTTTATGTAAATGTTTTTCTGTGATATAAACAAATATCTGTTTTCTATTTTCAGAAAATTTCATCAGTTTCGGGTGACAGAGAGACAGCTACATAGTTTTACAGAAATGAGTTACACCGTTGTAAAATTTCATTTTCAAGACAGTATTGAATGGAAATGCTGAATGAAAACAATAAAAAGTCATCCTTTGGTCTTTAAATAATGTTATTTGAAGTCTTAAGGGTGTCTAAAAAAATAAACAAAAGATTTAATGCGGCCAGAGCAATATTTTGTTTTTGGCAATGATCGCACTGCATGGTCTCAGATGTTCAGAAAATCCTGTAGAGTCCGTGACATACCTATATTTAAAAATAATAGCATGGTGAATGTAACTTAGGTAGTTTTATTGTCCTATGTTAGGATAATTAGAGGATATAAGTTGAATGGAATAAATAATTAGGTCCTATACCTGTTATGATGAAGGCTATAGGTAGCACCGTGTCACGGACTCTACACACGTAGAGTCCGTGACATATAGTTTTAAAATAGTACATGGATGATTCTATGAGTATCCATGATGAAGTGCTCTATCTATATTGAAGAATCCAGTTTGTTAAGCCTTATAACCAAAACATATACCAATTTTTTTAAGTAAATAGTAAAATAAATGACTCTTGTATTAAGGATATCCATTCTATTGTAGAGTCTGTGACGGTCAAAATGTGACTTTGCCTCAAAAAAAAATTGGCTAGAGATACATGAATAAAATTTTGGATTATATTGCACTACACATTGGGCTTCATAATGGGTCTCAATTCAAAGAAAAATACTTACTTTGATTTTTGTCTTAAGGTGACACCTTAAGACACCTTGATTGTGACTGACCCCATAAAATGTTTCTTTCAAGAGGCGGGGTTGTGATGGCCTGTCTGCCTGGTGGGTTTTCCATCTGTGATGCAATGAGGCAACATATGATTCTCTTTGTAGAGGGAGTGCATTTAGAGCCTAAAGTGGCATTTTCTGACAAGATTTTACAACTTGTATAGATTCTCAGATGAGGGAATATGTTTCTGTATAATGTTGAATTTAATCTCTCTGTCTGAGTGTTGTGGACCCTAGTAGCTGGAGAAGGCCAAGGAGATGCCCATGTTTCACCTGCCTGTGGCAGGTATTTGGTTATTTTAGAGAAGTGGGAATGAACCATTTGCATGCCTGGATGCTCGCCATCCAGGACCCAAGGTGGTTCTGTGTTGTCTTGACTAACCTCTTATTGAGTCTGTTGTCATAGTTGCATTTCATCAGTTCCATGTTGTCAGTCCTTATCCATGCATATCTTGTTCCAATAGGCCATTATCATCAGTATGTCAGTCATCCCGACATCTGACACTGACCTTGGTATCCTGGGCAACATCCGGGCTGTATGTTTTAGTTATGTGTCTCACTCATGTTCCGAGGTAAGCTTGGATAGCTAGCTATTGGGAAACACTTAATGGATGTATGTCCAAACTGGGATTTGAACTGCGCACCTGTTGTTCTAAAGAAGGTAAATTCAGTCCCCTAACAACCAACTGCACTTAAAAATAGAGGTTGCCAAAGAATTCTGTCACACCTAATTTCATATTGTGGGCATTTTGGCTGTGACTAATCCTGAGTGATGTCTTTTTTTTTTTCAAGGTTCAACAATGGATACTTGGTTGAAAAAAATTGCTGTGTGTTCATTTAGTCAGTAGTACGTACCCCTTACGTTTGAAGAAAATCTGAGGTGGTCATCATCGTAACAAAGTGCAAAATATAACTATGCTGCCATTTTGCACACTATAAACCACTCTTCTCAGTGGCTGGCAATCATCAGAAGGCTATCAAAATTTGGTTTAATAATAAGTCATGTATAACTGTTATCAAATAGACATTATTTCACCTGGCTGTGTCCTCTCTTTTGTCCTTAGGGCGTGAGCGTCCCACAGTGGCAACAGCTGACCTCTCGGCCACTGAGTGTATCTGCTGGTCTCTGTGGCCCAGATGTTCTACCTGCCCGTGCTGATGCGATCTTCAAGGTAACAATGTTACCTGGTGATGGAGTAGGACCTGAGCTGATGACCTCTGTTAAGGAAGTCTTCAAGGTATTTTAACTGGGACTTGTTCTTTTTTTACTTTATCTGTGCTGGTAACACTCATGGCAATCCCTCAAACCCTTTGTTTAACATGGAAATGTCATTGCACACAAACACACACAGTCCTTGACAGAGCCTTAGCCTGGTGTGATGGCTGGGAAATCCCAGACGATTGGTGTCTGTGGACCTGCTGTAGCCTTCATCTGCCTTCACAGCCATTGGATTATAAACTGTCCCCTCCTTTTCGTGATCTACTGTTAAGGACTTCTTTTTTTTCACCAGAGCCCCATTAGCCATCTCTTGTTCAGGATTCCTGTTGGGTCTTCAAGGTTACCGTAGTGGCCACCGGGCTCAGAAAGTCCCCACCTGTATTTCACCCCAACAGGCAATACCTTATTTGATCTGTGACCAAGGTGTCAAGAGTTGTGGTGAGCTGTGGTATGAAGGAAGTGAATCAATTAAAAAAAGGCAATTATACTCTTATGCAGATATTTAGATACACTATTTTAGACATCAGGAGTGTAATTCCCTAAGCCTTGTAAGCATTACACTCCTGATAATTTTGGCCTTCTTTTTTTTCTGTAATAAGTTTTTAAATCATTGATGTAAAATATGGTTATTTACCATAATTCTGGCCCTCATTATTAGACATTATTTGAAACAAGTTAGCTTTTCATTATGAAAGGAAAAATAAAAGTAGCCTTTTTTTTTTCTTTTTTCTTTTTTAATTACCTCAGCAGAAAAACAGAGGTGACGTCGACAGATGAATGTAATCATGATTTGGTACAAAAGCAGTGTCCATAAAACGCTGAGTCTTTATGAGAAGCAAAAATGGGCATAGGATCTCTAGTTTTAATCATTCAAGGAATATGGAGAAATTTCAGTGTGTGTGAAGAGCAAGATCCCTCAAACGGCACTGCATCAAGATCTGTCATTCATCAACAGTTGTTAGGCTTCCCATAGTAATCCCTTGCATTTGTCAAGTACTACAATACAGAATTATGTTCACAATTGTTTTTTGGAAATACATGTGTTTCCGTTTGTGGCGGTGGTGGCTAAGTCTGCTTGTTTCCAGTGCAGAAGTTTTCTGGTCCAAGGCCATTCCTGCCCGCTTTCCATGTAATGTGGAGTTGAGTCAGGAAGGACATCCGGCACAATATTTGTACCAAGTCAACATGCAGACCTACTTCGGATCTGCTGTGGCACTCCTGAGTGTAACAAGGGAGAAGTCGAGGAGATTACGTGTTTCCATTAAGCATATTTTCAATTTGCAACTTCAAATCCTGCAGTTGTGCCTTTAGGGCACAACGACAAGACAAATCTGTCATCCTCCAACTGTTGTTCAGTGTTTCTCTCTCTCTCTCTCTCTCTCTCTCTCTCTCTCTCTCTCTCTCTCTCTCCTATATTGTGTAAATGTCGTTATCACAAACTTCTTTGAAATATCTATATGATTTTGAGGCAGTATCGCCCACCCCTAGGGGAAATTTGTATTGTGACCAGACAAATCAATATTCCCCATTTTGGAAGAAATGGGCACAGTGTGCACCCAACCAAAAATGAAAAGGACCATCCAGAATGTGATCACCAACAACTCCAAAAGCCAGGGTCTGTCTGGGGTTATGTCAGTTGTACAAATTAAACAATTTATGGATAGTGTTATTTGTTTGTTGTTTTTAAGCAGGTTTTATACTTTGGTTTTAATATTTCCTTTGTGATTTTTTTTTATCAATGCCATGTCTGTCTTTTTGTCTCGGGACTTTATCAGTGCTGTATCTGTTTGTGCTGTTTGTCATTTTCTGGTCTGCTGTGTCTAGTACTTTTACCCAAGACAAATTCCCTTTGGGGACAATAAAGTATATTTGATTTGAATAATATTTGCCCTTTTCTTGTTGATTAACTGAATACAACATTTTCTCCCTTAATCTTATTCATGTTTATTCACTGTTTTTTTTTTTTTTTTTTTTCTCCCATCATACTAAAAATAAGTAAACAAAAATCCTGTTGACTTGTGGAAGGATGACATTAATTAATTAATTCCCCCATTGAGATTTCGCCCCAGGAAGGATCCAACTTCACTCCTTTATATCCTCATTGCCAAAATATATTAAGTGTTATGAGAGACTGGCACAATTGCAAAGTGGTAACTGCTTTAGTGTCCCAACTGTATTTGAAATGTGTTGCAGGCCTTACATGCAGGAATGAATATATCCTATGTTAACAAATTAAATGAAGTGGACCAGAAAAAAAAAACCTATGAAATGGGTGGGGTGTTTATTTATTTATATATATATATATATTCCATCCCCTTTTTTCTGATTTGGGGTTGTAGGACAGCAATGTTATTTATGTAATTATAATGTCCAAATTCAATGTGCAAAGTTTTACAATAGGGAGAATTGATAAATACCATGTCCTCTAGCTATTTTTGGCTAAAAGCTTACATTTTTCTGTTATAAAAGTTATACAGGGAAATGATAATGTACTATCCTCAGCCAATATCTACTTTTTTTTAGTTTATTTTGTTAAAATTAAATCGTTTAACACAAGTAACCAGTTTTGCTTCAGTTTTTTTGACTGTGCAAATGTATGCAGTATTTGGTTATGTCTTGATCACTTGTGAACTGCACTGAACTCTTTCATTTAATTCTTGCTGTATTTATTCAACCAGTGTGCTTATGATAAAGTACAAAGTTATTTATAGTTCTAATCGCTTGATGTTTCTCTCAAAGTGCACCAGATTGATAATTGATTTTTAACCTTAAAATGTACAAATTTAATTCTAGGGAAGCACACCCTCAGAACCCCCTAGAAGGTTTGCAGTTCACCTGCTGTAGTATCACTATATCCTGTGGGAAGCATTGATACTAGCAATAAAATTCCAGAATCTGCCCACAGGCAAAATTGCCCTCTTCTAACAGAAGGCAAGATAACAACAACAACAAAATATTGGGTTTGTTTAACGGGGTGAGCTAGGTGTTCTTTTTATTGCAAACATTCTTACCGTATGACATTACAAGTATCTGATGAGTGGAGAAAAGCCACAACACTGACCATTTTTACTGTGGCAGAGTCCCCAGAGTCTCCTTCCAGTTATACTTGGTATTCTAACTCTTAAAGTTGGTATGCTCTTCATCCTGTCTCCAGGCAGGTGACATCCCAGTTGAGTTTGAGGAGTTACACCTGAGTGAGGTACAGAATATGGCCAGTGAAGAAAAGCTGCAACAAGTGTTGACCTCAATGAACAGCAACAAAGTGGCCATTAAAGGTAGCTTTACTTGTTATCTCCAGCTGAGGACTAGAAAAGAGGAATATTGGGTCATTAGTGTGTCAGTAATTTGTAATGTCAGCTCACAGCTGTGAGGTTCTTTGTTTGAGCTTCTATCTGCTCTGGCTTTCTGTGCCAAATTTGCATGTTCCTGTGTCTGTGTGGGATTGTTTAAAACTCCATTTGTCTAATAGAGCTGTAACAATGAATTGATTATTAAATTAATCAATCTCAGGTTCTAGAAAACATTGATCAGTATTTATATTTTTAACCTTTATTTATTTATTTATTACATTTTATGGACCAAACAACAAATCAATTAATTGAGAAAATATTTGTTTTTTTAATCATATATGGAAAATAAATCTTAATTGCAGTTGTATAGTGCAATTACACAGGCAGGTGAAATTAGCCATTGGGGTGAATGTATGCACACTGTATCCTGGTAACATGTCTGCTGTGTACCCTGCCTGTTGACTGCTGCATACAAGAGTAGGCACCAGATCGTATGACCGGCGACAGACTTTGATGAAGCTCATTTCTTTAACGTATACTTCCACATGTTGAGGTTACTGTGCAAGTACTAGCCTTAGCATTGTTTTACTTGCTTAGTAGCAGTTGGAGTGAGTCACCCCAGCGAAATCAAACTCCCTGCGCACAAAGGGAGGTTCACAAATGACATTTTCTTAGAAAATCACCTGACTGGCAAAGGTAGCCAGGGTGCAGACTTTGGGATTATGAGTGTTGCAACATAGATTTATGTGAAGCACAATGGTGTCATGGCTACTTGGTACATTAAAAAGAAATTACTTGGATGGGATTTGTGGAAAACCAATTTAAGTCACTTTTTATAATCAGAAAAGTATAAAGAAAACAAATTCCACATTACTACCAGTATAACATACAGTAAATTTGAAAGGCAGAATTTAAAAGGGGTTAAGAAGAGAAAAAAGCAAATTTGAACAATTTTGTGTTGTTGAAGTACAAAGATATTAAATCATAATGAATATATATACAACAATATTCCAGAAAATGTGATGTTGTGAATGGACGTAAAGCGTTTATCCACTGTGTTGGTCATGAGGACTGTGGAGCCATACACTACCTAGACATTGATGTGGAACAAATGATCAGTGTCAGATGTGGCCTCAAGAGAACACAGGTTCCACCAGTTGTTCTTTGTCCACCACTTTGTCCTTGGGCAAAGTCCTTAATTCACAAGTTGCTCCCGGTGTGTAAGTAAATTTTACTTATATAGCACTTTTCACAGATAAAAATCACAAAGTGCTTCACAGTGAAAATATAACATACCACAACGATATAAAACAATAGAATACAGCATAAAACAACAAATTAATGAAAAGATTGGCTGAATAAAAATGCCTTCAGCTGCTTTTTAAAAGAGTCAGTGGAGTCTATACAGCATAAAGACAGGGGAAGAGAATTCCACAGCCTTGGTGCCACTACCTGAAAGGCCCAATCCCCGCGAGTTTTAAACCACGTATGTGGAACCAACAGCAACCTTTGACCTGACGATCTAACAGCTCGGGATGAATAATAAGGTTTCAGCAGGTCAGAGATATACTGAGGAAATTGACCATGTAAGGCTTTAAAAGTTAAGACTAAAATTAAAATGAAACCTAAAATTTACTGACAACCAGTGAAGAGAAACCAAAACTGGAGTGATATGGGATATTCTATTGGTGCCAGTTAAAAGCCTTACCACAGCATTCTGTACAGACTGAAGGTGATCCAAAGCTGATTTACTGAAACAAGTAAAAAGACCGTTACATAATCCAAACGAGAAGAGATGAAAGCATGAATAGTCATTTCAAGTTCAACCTTTGACACCAGTAATCTGAGTTTTGAAATATTCCTTAAATGATAAAACCAATTTCGAACCAGCTGATTGGAATGATGCTCAAGGGACATTGAACTGTGTAGTGAGCGCCTTGCATGGCAGCACCCTAACAATCGGTGTGTGTGTGAATGGGTAAATGTGAGGCATTACTGTAAAGTGCTTTGAGCTTCTGACATACTAGATGGAAGAAGCGCTATATAAATTCAGTCCATTCAAACTTTAGTAAATAAAGTTGCATATTTCATTTAAAAACTTGCCTCCCTCCAGTTTTGCAGTCTGATGATGAAACTCTTATTAATACATGTAGGCCAGCTACAAAATAACTGTCTATACCATTCCATCACTGATTTGGCACTGTACGTCTTGATTAAATCCTGACTGTAGGTTCGTAAAACTGGTCCCTTGAATAACCACGAGTGGAGTTGTGAAAAACACCTGTTTTTTTTTTTTTTTTTTTTTTTTTATACTTTTTTCTTTAAAATGTTGATTGTAATGAAAACCACAACACAGAAAACAGACAGTCAAAGGAATCCAAATGCCTTAAAACAGGCCAAGGTCATAACACAGTAGATCAGTCAGCATGGCAGCGGTGTCCATTAGGGCTGAGCAAAGCCCATTCTCAAAGAAGTAGGTGACATATTCAAATCACAGTTTAGACAGTCAGGCCAGTCACATGAACATATAAAGGAGAGATGCAAAAAAAGACAAGGTCAAACAGAAACAAAAACTCTGATTGCAGTGAGGAATCACAAGGAGAATACAATGGGGGAACGTATGAAGTACTGGCACAGGGGAATACCAGAGATGAGTTTAATTAGGATGGAAAATAATTACAGAAATAACAGATGTGCCCAGATGCAGAAGAAAAGTGAATGAAAATAAACATGGGGAGAGACTATCAAAATAAAACTGTAAATCAGATTTGGAGACAAAAAACAAAACGCTTTAAAAGGCTGGACATGACACTGATCAGTATCGTTATTTTGTAGTGTGAAATAAATCTGTATCTTCATTCACTGTTCAGTGAGATGACTGGTTTAAAAAAAGAAATGCACCTCTCTTGTGGTATGTTTGGTTAACCAGGAAAGATTCACACACCCATGGAGTACAAAGGGGAGCTGGCCTCATATGAGATGAAACTGAGGTAAAAGAAGAACTGTGTGTTTTTAATTACATGTATTTCTTCACCTTTTTTGTCCTCTCTGTTATGAATTCTCTTCATGTGTGTCCCTCAGGCGTAAACTAGACTTGTTTGCTAATGTGGTTCACGTGAACAGCCTGCCTGGTTACAACACTCGCCACAACAACCTGGACCTGGTCATTATTCGTGAACAGACTGAGGGCGAGTACAGCTCCTTGGAGCATGAGGTAAACAAGATGCCTTCTCTCTACAAAGAGAAGGATGAAAAATAGTTTTAAACCCATGAGATGAAATGCATGCAGGCGTTATAAAAATATAGCGCACTGCTAGAATACCCTCAGCCGATCGCACTACTAGAATACCCTCGTCCGTATTAGCATGTACCTTGTAATGGCGTCTGCAAGAGGGCAAGCGTGTGCACATACATGAGCTTTTGAAAAGAGCAGAAGTTACCGTTGACCATGTGTGATGCGCGTGCACGCTGACGTCATGAGATGTCTTGTAAATTACTCCAGGGATGTTATCAGGTTACAAAAAACAGTGGTTTCAGTTTTAGAAGTGTTTATTTCACACAAGCTTTTAGATGATACATGAGAAACATGTTACATTTACACCAAAATTCAGCAGTTTTGGAGCAGATTCCACCATGTTGGATTAACGGCCAGCGAGAGATCAATAGAAAACAAAATGTGACCTTTTCACCTCTCAAAATAGGTCAAGGTTAGCCATCTTTGAACTTGTCCAAGGTCTGTGTCCCAAGACTGTTCCATGTGAATTTAAAGACTCTGGCAATAGTACACTGAAAACTAGAAGCACTTAGAGAGTGCAAACCTCCACCAAGGCCATGGGGTCACTGACGCCATAACATGTACACACCGTGGAATCATTGAACCTAAAAAAGTCTAACAGTGATGTTTGCTCAGTAGTAAAAAAAAAAAGTTTCATCTGCTGTGACTGGATAGCATGTATCCATAGCGCTTGGCATCACAGTTTATTGCAACTTGCACCTTTCCCAGAAGCTACTGTTATCTGAGCACTGATATTGATATTGCATGTGCTTATAGACAAAAACAAATAAGAGACAAAATTCAATGTATTATTCAACTAAAGTGCAAATATATGATTTTTTTAACATTTATGAAACACTTCTCTAAACAAGGCCATAGGGTCACTGACCCTAAAGAGATTCCCTCCTTGGCACAGTGATCGATTTCTTTTTGTCTCTTTCTCTAAAATTGTATGTAATAATCATTAGATTATTAATATATAAACAAAAATAAATTTAAGAAATATTACAATTTGAAAACAAATGCACCCGGACGTGATGGCAGCTGCAACTGCTTAATGCTAACTTTTAACATTGAAAATGCCATAGTCATGCTAACGCGTTAGCATGTGGTGATTCGGATCACCACATGAAAAAGAGAATAGTTGAACCAACTTAAATCAACTGTTTCAGTTAGTAACATCTAAATGAACTAAGTTGTTTGTAAGTTAGAGTTGATCCAACTTAAGTTCAAACAGCTCATTCATTCAGGTGTTAACAGTTGAAACAACATTTTAAGTTGGGTCTTTTTTCAGTGTAGGACTGGAATTATGCTGAGCACATACAGACGGACGGACGCGAAGCCTTCTCAATACCCGATGGTCATGTTTTCGTCTCGGGTAATTTGTTTGGTTGTGTAATATGTTGATATTCTTTTATGGGAGAAATCAACGTTTGCTGTTCTGCATATGTGTGTTTTAGAGTGTGAAAGGTGTGATTGAATGTTTGAAGATTATCACCAGAGAGAAGTCACGGCGTATTGCTAAGTTTGCCTTTGATTATGCCACTAAGAAGGGACGACTTAAAGTCACTGCTGTTCACAAAGCCAACATCATGTAAGTATGTGTTTTCTATTTGTATATGTGTTTCAGTTGGCATCCTTGAAATAATTAAATGCATACAGCCTTTCAAATTTCCCCAAACTGACAAAATGTAGTTTCTTCCAAAAGCATTGTGATGTCTGTTTATTTTTGTAACATGTTGCAAAATTACAGCTCTTGTTAATGAAGAGAACATATTTATCTGGGGGAAATCCCATGGCGAATATTGCCTTTTCCTTCTATTACCATTGTGTAGACGAACTGCAGGAGGAAGCACATGTGCACATGTGTGAGGTTTTGAAATTACCTGTGACCTGATCCACTTGATATGTGTTCCTGAGGCGATCACACCAACATCCATAAGATATCTTGTAAATTAATTCAGAGGTGCTTTCCTGTTCCAAAAATGGAATTTTTAGATTTGGAAGTGTTTATTTCTCGCTAACCTTTACAAACTGTATGAGAAACATACTAGATTTTTGCAGAAATAAGCTGTTTTGAAGTGTTTTCCACCGTCTTAGTTCATTTTGTTTGAGCGAGCAGCCAGCTGACATCTTGGTACCTTTCTTTATTCCAATTGGTAGTCCCCATGTCCTGCTAAGCATCTCATGCGCAGGTTGGGGGAAGCCCCAAGTGATCTAATGTCGCTGCCAAATATAGGTCATGGCGTCTGATCGCTTGAATTTCTACCCATCAGAGATCAAAATTTTATATTGTTTCCAAACAGCATAAATTTTGAAAATTTTAGTGTTGCCAAAGAATTATTTTTATGACTTAGATCTTTAAAAACCCAAAGGCAGTACAGCTGTAAGTACTGGTAATTTGGGTCTTGATCTCCTAGCTATTTAGTGCAACTAAACTGTTTGTCCTTGTGCTTGTTACAGGAAGCTGGGTGATGGCTTGTTTCTTCAGAGCTGTGCCGAGGTGGCACAACTTTACCCAAAAATCAAATATGAGAACATAATCATCGATAACTGTTGCATGCAGGTATGTGCTCTCTGTCCATTCTTCACACCGTTAACGAATGTTTGGAGTCATCATATGTCTTTTCTCGCTAATCTATGTTCAGTGGTGGGCACAGCTAACCAAAAAGTTAGCTTCGATAACCAATAATCCGCTAACTGGAAGGTTATCTTTTATAACGCCGATAAACTGCTCAGCAGTTTATCGGAAGTTACAGATAAGCGATAGCTTTTAGTATTGATTGGGACGCAGCCAGATCAGATTACACTGTCGGCTTCTGATAAACCAGTTTCACTTTAAGTGCTGCAGGGGCTGCTGGGTAAATTCAAAGATCAAGTCATTCCCAGGCAGGATCACAAACGCATGAAAAATAAATGAATAAAAAAATAAAACCTCAAACATCATCTTTCAGAAGCAGTAAAACACAGTATTAGAAGTCACAGTTTATCTCGGTATTTTTTTTATATATATATATATATATATATACACACACACACACACACCATCATTTACGAATTAAAACATGCTGCTTTTTTCACACGCTTTGAACCCTCCGGCTTAAACAACCGAAATATGTCCGTTAATGCGTTCATTGGCAAAGTAAAAGACACGTAGTAAATATAAATTCTTACCTGTTAGTTTCAGTGGGATTCGTTAAATTCCAAAAAAATCAGAATCCACATAAAGCATCCTGATTATTCAAAACTGTGTCTAAACGGTGAAGAAAAGTCCCTCTGTAACACAGCTGTGCTGTGAGATCTCCTCTCTCCCACTGAGTCTTGGCAATTAACTTATCCTATCAGCCACAAAGAAATAAAATAAAATAATCCTAAAATTAGTCTGTTTTGTTTTTGTGTCGAGCGGACCGTAACACTGTAACATTCAAAGTGAACCTGAACTACACTACCTACAATACTCTGCGTCGACCGGCCAATCACGTCTTGAGCTTAATGATGATGTCATCAGCAAACAGTCAGTCTGCCACAAACACACCTAAAATGCTTGATTTTAGTGTTTACAAACGTTTTTGACTGTTAAACTTTGCTCACTTTACCAGCAAATTTTTTGGAAGATAATTGGTCCGCTGATGATTTTAAGTCATCTGGAAAGCTAATCCATTAACAAAAACATTAGCTTCGATCATTATCGGTTAGCAGATTAGCTGAACTTTGCCCACCACTGTCTATGTGTATACTTCCTTTCCTAGTTTTACTGTTTCTGTAGCTGTCCACTTAAAAAAATAGCATCTGGACACTTTTTTGTCACTTTTATAACAAAACATTATGTGCCAAAACATGCTGCTCCATTCTTACGTGTGCACTGAGTTGACAAAGCAGTGCGATTTTTTTTTTTTTTTTCTTCTTCTTTTTTCCCCCTTGCCACTATTGCCTGGCTGTGGATAAAGTCTCAACTTAAATTGTGAATGGCTAAGACTGTGGTGTGTTTTTTTTTTTTTTTTTTTTGACTGAAAACATCAAGTCCATAAGTAGTTGGACAGTGACATTTTTAATTTTAGCCCTGTACACCACCAGCTGAAATGAAACAATCAAGAAGTGTTGTAGTATAAATAATTAGCTTTTAGTTCAAGGTGTTTAACTGACATAACATTCAGGGTTTGTGTCCATTTGTGCACATAGTGCCTCCATGTCAAATTCACTGAATGTACCTTGGTCTTCACTTACATCATTTTCAGAAATACAAAAAGTATGGTACTATGGTACACAAAAACACAGGTGACAGCTCTGATGGTGTTGTAGGCTTCTCTGCTTTTTAAGCTGGCACAAAGGTACACGGAGCAATTTTTCTGTTGTACCACTAGTTACAGCTTCAAGGTGGAGTGGAACAGAAAAAATATAGAAGATTTTTAAGCAAATCCTTGGAAGATGTGAATGAACGAACATAATTCCTGTATTATGTCTTCAAAGGAAGATAATTTGGCCCTTTTGTTTGGTAGGTAGAGCATGCAGATGTAGATGTTGATGTGCACATCATTGAGCGCGTGTACGTTATTGCACAGCTAAGCCCCCTCCACACAGAGTCCACACAAACTAATTTATGCTGTTGATATGATGATACAGCACAATAATGCAAATTCATCCTTTCAAACACTGGTTTTCCAGTTGTGTCTAATGGATGCAACCCTTTAATTACAAAATGTTGCACACTGTTTATATCAGTGTGTAACATTTACAGTGCTTCTGGAAAATATTCACATCTCTTTGTTAGGACGAATAGCACTACTGAAAATGAACGTTCTTCCCAGACTGCTTTACCCATTACAAATGTTTCCAGTTGTGCTGACCCATAAGGTGATTAAGCAGGTGAATGGCTGGCTCACCTCCTTCATATGGTCCAAAAGAAAGCCTCACCTCAAATTCTCTGTGTTATGTCGACCAGCTTTGGAGGGTAGCTCAGTCCTTATTAGTCTCCCAGTTCCTGCCACTGAAAAACATCCCCACAGCATGATGCTGCCACCACCATGCTTCACTGTAGGGATGGTGCCTGGTTTCCTCCAAACATGACGCCTGGCATTTACGCCAAAGAGTTCAGGTCTTTGTCTCATCAGACCAGAAAATTTGTTTCTCCTTCACGTACCTTTTGTCAAACTCAAGGTGGGCTACCATGTGCCTTTTACTAAGGAGTGGCTTCCATCTGGCCACTCTACCATGCAGGCCTGATTGTTGGATTGCTGCAGAGATTGTTGTCCTTCTCCACAGAGGAATGCTGGCGCTCTGATAGAGTGACCATCAGGTTCTTGGTCACCTGCCTGACTAAGGCCCTTCTCCCCTGTTCGCTCAATTTAGACGGGCGTTCAGCCCTTGCAAGAGTCCTGGTGCATCTGAACTTCTTCCATTTACAGATGATGGAGGCCACTGCGCTCATTGAGACCTTCAAAACAGCAGAAATGTTTCTGTACCCTTACCAAGATTGGTGCCTTGAGACAGTCCTGTCTCTGAGGTCTACAGACAATTCATTTGTCTTCATACTTCGTTTGTGCTTTGACATCCACTGTCAACTGTAGGACCCATAGAAACATCTCAAGGATGATCAGTAGAAACAGGATACGCCTGAGCTCAATTTTCAGCTTCATGGCAAAGGCTGTGAATGCATGTACATGTGATGTCTTAGTTATATATATTAAAAAAAAAAAAAATTCCGGATGCACTGTATTTATTATCTTGCCAAAAAGTTTTTGCAGGATCTGTTAGCCAGTTTGTATGTTTTTTTTTTGTTTTTGTTTTGTTTAGTTTTTTTTTTAAAGTGTGGGAGGAAACCGGAGTGCCCAGAGGCAACCCATGCAGACACTGGGACAACATGCAGACTCCACACAGAAATAGCAGGAAATGATCCCCTAACCTTCTTGTTTTGAGGCATCAGCGCTAACCACTAATTCACTCTGCCGGCCTGTTTTCTAGACAGTGCCTTTGACGCGGTCTTATTGATATTTGCATTGTCTGGCAAATGCATACTTAATTTCAAGATGTTGGGGAGGGACGGGGTGGTGGGGGTCTCTCCACGTCAGTTTGTCTCCACCTTTTGCCGCATTCCCCAAATCATGATTCAAGGATTTTTAATTATCATTCCAAAATGTGTGGTGCATAAGGATGAATGAATCAAAGTACTGATATCCCAGTTAGGCCTGCAAGAAATTAAGTTAAAACAATTAAATAGCATGCAGACACATCCACTTGTCCCTTATATAAAAAAAGCACATATAGGATTGGTAGCAGCCCATATAAACCTGATGACACCAGAAAGATTAAATTGCACATAGGCACACATAAGGTATACAACCCCTGGCAATAATTATGGAATCACCGGCCTCGGAGGATGTTCACTCAGTTGTTTAATTTTGTAGAAAAAAAAGGAGATCACAGACATGACACAGAACTAAAGTCATTTCAAATGGCAACTTTCTGGCTTTAAGAAACACTATAAGAAATCAAGAAAAACAAATTGTGGCAGTCAGTAATGGTTACTTTTTTAGACCAAGCAGAGGGAAAAAAAATATGGACTCACTCAATTCTGAGGAATAAATTATGGAATCACCCTGTAAATTTTCATCCCCAAAACTAACACCTGCATCAAATCAGATCTGCTCGTTAGTCTGCATCTCAAAAGGAGTGATCACACCTTGGAGAGCTGTTGTACCAAGTGGACTGACATGAATCATGGCTCCAACACGAGAGATGTCAATTGAAACAAAGGAGAGTATTATCAAACTCTTAAAAGAGGGTAAATCATCACGCAATGTTGCAAAAGATGTTGATTGTTCACAGTCAGCTGTGTCTAAACTCTGGACCAAATACAAACAACATGGGAAGGTTGTTAAAGGCAAACATACTGGTAGACCAAGGAAGACATCAAAGCGTCAAGACAGAAAACTTAAAGCAATATGTCTCAAAAATCAAAAATGCACAACAAAACAAATGAGGAACGAATGGGAGGAAACTGGAGTCAACGTCTGTGAACGAACTGTAAGAAACCGCCTAAAGGAAATGGGATTTACATACAGAAAAGCTAAACGAAAGCCATCATTAACACCTAAACAGAAAAAAACAAGGTTACAGTGAGATTTATAAAGATGACTGCCTGAAGAGAACATGTAAATTTCCACAGTCATTGATGATATGGGGCTGCATGTCAGGTAAAGGCACTGGGGAGATGGCTGTCATTACATCATCAATAAATGCACAAGTTTATGTTGATATTTTGGACACTTTTCTTATCCCATCAATTGAAAGGATGTTTGAAGATGATGAAGTCATTTTTCAAGATTATAATGCATCTTGCCATAGAGCAAAAACTGTGAAAACATTCCTTGCAAAAAGACACATAGGGTCAATGTCATGGCCTGCAAATACTCCGGATCTTAATCCAATTGAAAATCTTTGGTGGAAGTTGAAGAAAATGGTCCATGACAAGGCTCCAACCTGCAAAGCTGATCTGGAAACAGCAATCAGAGAAAGTTGGAGCCAGATTGATGAAGAGTACTGTTTGTCACTCATTAAGTCCATGCCTCAGAGACTGCAAGCTGTTATAAAAGCCAGAGGTGGTGCAACAAAATACTAGTGATGTGTTGGAGCGTTCTTTTGTTTTTCATGATTCCATAATTTTTTCCTCAGAATTGAGTGATTCCATATTTTTTTCCCTCTGCTTGGTCTAAAAAAGTAACCATTACTGACTGCCGCAATTTTTTTCCTAATTTCTTATAGTGTTTCTTAAAGCCAGAAAGTTGCCATTTGAAATGACTTTAGTTTTGTGTCATGTCTGTGATCTGCTTTTTTTCTACAAAATTAAACAACTGAATGAACATCCTCCGAAGCCAGTGATTCCATAATTTTTGCCAGGGGTTGTAGTCAGATTTCAAGTGCCAAGTGCTCACGTCTTCAGAGACCAGAAAGATATTGCACAGTGAATAGGTGTCATGTGGCAGAGTTTGTGAGCCTAATGCTGCGTTCACACCGGGCGGGACACGAGGGACAGCAGCAACAGGTTGCCATGTAATCCCTATGGAACGACGCGTTTGGCGCCAAGTCACGCAGCGCGACGCGATGGACGCGAGTGAAGCGATTTTGAGCGATTGGCGTGTTTGTGGCGCAATATTGCGTCACATCACGTTGCGTTGCCCTCCTCCCCAAGTTGAAAAATCTGAACTTTTTCATCTCGTCGCGCCGCGATGACCAATCAGGGACTGAATATGTAGTGATGTGGAGATGTCTGGAGTTTGACTGAAGATGTGAACATGTCCTGTATCTGGTAGCAGCCTGTGAGCAGGACTTATGCCTCTTTTGTCCTTTATTTCACAATTATGACAGAGGTTTTGGAGTGAGCAGCAGCCCCACAGCAGGGGGAGCAGAGTTTCTTTTACGTGCGTGTGAGTGAATCGTCTATGGAGATTATTTTATTAATTAACTACACAGATGTATAATAAAACAAATGGTGACTGGTTTCTAAACACAATTATGACAAGTTTTTTGGGGGGAAGAGCAAGCTGCAGCAAGCAGCGGAGTTTCTTTTTTTTTTTTTTTTTAATTGTTTACATGTGCGCGTGTGAACGGGACAGGAGGTCCTCATACTGGGTCCCGCAGAGGTGGAAGGACCGCTGAAAGCAACCGTCATCCAGACGCAGCTCCTGCAGCAAATAATGATACTCCCTGTATTGGGAGCTTTCCACAACAACTCACTCCATGTGATCAAGGTCCGTCATGTTAACTTGACTTAACAACAGGGGCCGGCGAGCGGAATGGAAGCTCCTCCTATTTGATGACACACCGAGGCAAATTTTCGCAGCAAAAGCAGAGCGACACACCGGGCGAAGGAGGCGCATCCGTCGCCACGCGACCCTCGCGAATTTGTAGCGTCTGATCGCGCCCGGTGTGAACGCGGCATAAGAGCTTCAGGGAAGAAGCCTGGTGGTCCTAGCCCAATTTGTTTATAAAATAAGAAAGCAGGTAGATTTACATGTGTACACAATATTTGTTTGTTTTCGTAAATCTAATCATAAATATGAGACTGGCTAAACAGATGACTTGGTTTTAGCTGTGAGTTTATGTTCTAGTTTTACTTTGTTACATGTTGAAATTGGCATTGTTGTGTTTTTGTATTGCAGCTGGTCCAGAATCCATACCAGTTCGACGTGCTGGTGATGCCCAATTTGTACGGCAACATTATTGATAACCTGGCGGCGGGGCTGGTTGGAGGAGCAGGAGTTGTACCTGGTGAAAGTTACAGTGCTGAGTACGCTGTCTTTGAGCCTGTAAGTTTCTGTTGTGAATGATGAATGGATGGTTGAAAATTATAATGGTGCTCTGCAGAAAATAGAATTGCTGAACTGTTAAATAATCTTTGTTGGTACTTGCAATGGTTCAGCTGTTTAAATAACTCTCTTTTTTTTTAACCTCCTGCAGGGTGCACGTCATCCATTTGCTCAAGCTGTAGGAAGAAATATTGCAAACCCCACAGCCATGCTTCTCAGTGCTGCAAACATGCTGAGACACCTAAAGTGAGTCAGGCTTTTTTTTTTTTTTGCTTTGTATTAAGACCTAAGATTCGGCCGAAGGAATTTTTTTTTTTTTAAGCATTTTTCTTGATGATCAAGAGATTGTATCAATGTCTGATACATTTCTAATGTTTTTTGTTTTGTCTATTCTGGTTCTCTGGGTGTCATACTGTAAATCGCTACTATTTTGTGGCATTATGTATGCACAGTGTTGATCTGCTTAAATATGGGTTTCACCTCTCAAGTGCAGCATCTTTACATTGCTGCTGTTGCACCTACACAAACTTGTACTACGGAAAACATTGTGCAGTGTTAAACATTCTAAATATTAAAATTAAAAAAGGGTTTAAATATGGATGTGTTTTAGACTTTATTGGTTATAATGGAAAGGTATTCAGATTTTCCATATTTAATGGTTTTGCTGATTAAATGGAGACTAATTTTAGACACTTATAATATCCAATATATTTATAAAAAAAAATTGTAAATTAAATGCTAAAAGGGTGGTAAGTGGACCATATTTTAATAGCACTTATATGAAGCAGGTGCTCAAAGGGCTTTACAGTGATGCCTCATATTCACCTATTCTGACACACACTTGCACACTGATGTTCTCATACTGCCATGCAAGGTGCTCTACTGCACATGGGGATTAAGGACCTTGCCCAAGGGCACTAATTGATTTTTCCAGTCTGACATGGATATGAATGGAGAAACCTCTGGTCTCAAGCCCGCTGCTTTAACCTTTAGACCATAACTTCCCCAAAATTATACTTTAATTGGATTTTTAAAAAGTTAATTAACCAATATGTTCAGTGCCTATATGTTAGGTAATGGTCAAAATTTAGCCTTTATCACGATAGTTCATACGTTTATACCGTTTGTTGTACACCTTTTAAGAGCCATTTAGCACATCAATTAGTAATGTTGATTTATGATAGTCAAGTTTGTATTGAACACCTTGATTTTTCTCGTAGCCAAAACAGACATTTTTAAAACAAGTGACGGGGACAAGCAGTTGGCTTTGTCGCCTGATGGGCATTTCCGAGGAGTGCCTGCTATATCTCCATAAAACGTTTGGAAAATAACTTCAGAGGTGTTAATCTGGTTTTAAAAACAGCATTTTTAGATTTAGAAGTGTTAATTTCTCACTAATTCTGACAAATTGTGTGAGAAACATATTACATTTTTACAGTCGCCCTGTCATGTCACGTCGCTCAGTATTTGCATAAAATAGGTGTCAGGTCTATTTTGGCCCCGCCTAGCTGGAGGCAGAGCAACTGTTGTCTGTTGCCACTGTGAAACACCCGCTCTGCTTGAAAATAAATTATGTCACCGCTTTGCCTCTGTTTCTTGTAGTTAATGTGACTGTAGCTTAGTGATTATTTTATCTAGCTCTGATTTTGTGATGGAATAAAATTTTCAGGATATGTCTTTTAGTGAAAAAACTAAAGTATACTAATTTATACAGTAACAGAAGATTTTATGTGGCTCACGCTGTCCCACTTAGAAACTCACCATATCCCTAATTTTTTTGACCTGGAGTACTGTGTGCTTCAGGGTTTAGAGAAAACATTTGGAGTTGTTTCCTACACATGTATGTGTATAACAGTTTAAGCTTTGTCTTGAGTATCACTTTGTCTTGCAGCCTGGAATATCACTCTCAGATGGTGTCAGATGCTGTGAAGAGGGTAATCAAACAGGGAAAGGTAAGTGTGACTGGGTGTTAATGTGACCTTTCCCACTTGTGCCTCCAACACGTCTTCTACAACAACAAAAATGTCAGACAGTAGTAACAGTCTTGTTAACACATAGAGGGAATTTTTTTTTATAGCTTTTAACATTCCAAATCATAACAGTGTAGGTGCTTCACAGTGTGTATACAGTGATACAGTGATCCTTATTATATTAGGTTTAGGTAGGGGTGGTGGCCAAGAGGATAAGTGTGCTTGTTTCCAGTATGGAAGGGTCCGGGTTCAAGGCCACCCCTGCCAATTCTCCATGTTGTGTCAGAAACGACATCTGGAGTAAAACCTGTGCCGAATCAACATGCAGATCAGGGGTCTTCCATTCCAGTCCTCGGGGGCTGGTGTCCTGCACCTTTTAGATGTGTCCGTGGTCCAACACACCTGAATCAAATGGCTGAATTACCTCCTGCAGTCAAGTTCTCGAAGTTCTACTAATGACTTCTTTAATTGACTTAGGTGTGTCCTTTGAGAACTGGAGTTGAAGACCCCCTGTAGATCCATAAGGGATCTGCTATGGTGACCCAGAGTATAAAGGGAGATGTTGAATGGACTTGCTTACTAATCCATATATTTAGTTTGTCCAGTTAGTTATGTCCTCTGAAAATGGAGAGACTGCATATAAATATGGCTAATTCCACAATACTTAATGCAGTATATTTGTTAAACCTCTTGAATTAAACCTCGATGTCTGTATTTCAATCACATCTTGATAGTTTCATTTCAATTCCATTGTGGTGGTGTACACAGGCCAAATTATTAATATATGTCCAAATATTTATGATCTCGACTGATTTCTCTTCAGGTGATAACATTACTTTTTGGTTAATGTTGGAAATGGTTGTTTGGTAACTGAGTGAATGTGATAATTTTCAAGCAGGATTTACCTGCCAGTTGTCTGAAGTACCCTTTCTTTCCCTCTCACCTTTCCTTTAATTGGTCATCTTACACCCCGTTATCCTGTTTGTGTGTGTTTGTGTGTCTGTGCACATGCACATCCCAGGTGCGGACACGTGACCTTGGTGGTTACAGCACCACAGGTGACTTTGTGAATGCTGTTGTGGAAAACCTGCGTCACCGACCTGTTTATTAAGATGTTTCATCTCCAGAAAGGTTGCATCAGAAAGCTGTGTCACAGCTTGAACAGTTGCTTCATCACTGTTACGTTTTTTTAAATATCCGTTGTATAGTTGATCTAACTAAATGAGCAGTGCCTTGTGTTAATGTTTTATTTTTATTTTATTTTTATCTTTTGGGATGCGTCCTCTGATTTGTAATCTTGATCTTCTGTTGTGCACTCCTTTCCTCATAGACACTTTGAGTTTATGACTGAGTTATGACCATGTTCCTTTATCTTGGTTTCTTTGTGTGAATGTGACAACCTTATGCACGTCAGTCCTTCACTCATTTTCTGTGCATCCATTGTTTTGTCCTTTATCTCAGATTCACACCGCTGTTGTCCGTCAGACTACTGCTTTACAATTTTACATGATGTAATGCTGACTGTGCAAGCAACCAACCACTTTTCACTTTTCTTTTTTATTCTGCTAACCTTTAATTTTGCCCTGTGCCACCACTTTTGCTTCATTGTTTTTGCTTTGTGTTTTAATTTTTTTTTTAATGTGATATCCTCGTGATTAAGAGCTAAAACTAGGCTACCTATAGATCCTGTGCAGTCATGTCAACATCCGTGCAAATGTCACTATTTTAGAGGGCAAAGGAGATGCAGGATTCATTTGTTCAGCACACATCGTCTCATTAGTACTGGAATGAAAAGCACAAGCACAAATCTACCTATCAGTAAATACGCATAACACTTAGTGATGCTGAGCAAAGATATGTGAGAAATTGTTTGCGAGTTGGGGTTCAGGAACCATCCAACTTGCCTGTATAATTCAACACACTTTTTGTCTACAAATGACACAGTGATCCACTAAAACTATTTTAGCTTGACACCATGTGTAAGTGTGTCTGATGGACAAATCCAACTTTAGAACTGAGCCAAAATTGACCCACAGAACTCCAGTTTTGCAACACCAACGCAATTCGTTTAATCCTCTTTCTGGGTCTTATGGAAATCTGTCAAAGGAAATACTCTGTGTTCCATACCAGTAAGTGCAGCCACATGCTGAACATGAAACCACTGTGTGAAGCCATAAGGTTCAAAATGATACAATATTGAAGAAGGCTTTCTTGCCAGGCAGGATCATGGATTAAGTGATTTTGGCTGCATGGGGTGTATAGGACAATGAAATCTGTCAGATAGTACTACAAAAAGAAAGAAATGTCCTGTATTGCAGTTTGTAAAACTGCATACTGAAATTCAGGAATGGCAAATTAATTTAAATGTCAAATTCATATATTGTTCTGCTTTGATGAAGCTGCTTCTAAAATGAATACTTTTGCAAAAATAAAGATATATCTAGTGTTTTACAGTAGTTTCCTGTGTTTGTGTAATAGTAGCACTAATTTAATATTTTGAGGTTCTACACCAAAATAAGGTCATCACATAGCTTAATGAAGGTCACGTTGTTGATAAAGCTATGAGATGCACCTCGAAAAATATAATCTAGATTAATTACATATCAGCTAAAATGTTTGAAGCATGCATTTATTTATTTTTGACCATTACAGCCTACAGCTAAAAAATAGCCTATTAGAGTATTTCATTTAAAGTTTGAATAATTGGCTATTTATGCAATATAAATATGAATATCTAGTTTAGTACACACAGCCACAATCATGGGAAAGACTGCAGACTTGACAGTTGTCCAGAAGACACTTAATGGCCCCCTCTGCAAACAGGATAAGTGACAGAAATACATTGTTGAAATACCTGGCTGTTTTGCAGAGTACTGTATCAAAGAATACTATTCACAGTCTTGAAAAGATTGTCAAACTATGCCAATTCAAGAACTAGGGGAGCTTCACAAGGAGTGAACTGAGGGTAGGTATAGTCAGGGCATCAAGAACCACCATGAACAGATGTGTCCAGAAATGGGCTACAAGTGTCAACTCACTCATGAATCAGAGACAGTGTCAGAAGCATCTTACCTGGCCCAAGGATAAAAGGAACTTGACTGCTGCTGAAGTTGTCCAAAATCCTCTTTTCAGATGAAAGCAAAGTTTCCTTTTCATTGGAAATCAAGGTCCCAGAGTCGGGAGGAAGAGTGGCGAAGCACAGAACCCAAGCTGTGTGAAGTTTCCACAGTCACATGATTTGGGGTGCCATGTCATTGGGTGTTGGTCCACTCTGTTTTAACAAGTTTCTAGTCAGTGCAGCCATCTACCAAGTGATTTTTGAGTACTTTATACTTACATCTGCTGACACTTTATGAAGGTGCTGATTTCCTTTTCCAGCAGCATCTGCCACCTGCCCACATAACTGGCAAAACTACTCTGAACTGGTTTGCTCACCAACATATTACTGTATTTAATTGGCCAGCCTGACTTGAATCCCAGAGAGAGAATCTATGGGGTATTGTCAAGAGCAATGGCTCTCAAAACTATCCTCAAGGACCAGCTAACTTACATATTTTCCATCTCGCTCTGCCACAAGCTGATTGCTCTTGCAGGTATACCTGAATTATCTAATCAGCTTGTGGCAGCGTATAGGAAAAAATAGGTCCTATATTGGCCCATTGGTGCCAGTGGTGATCTCTGGATTCTGTAGCATGAAACATGACTTTACGACTCTCCCTGGATGGTATGCCAGTTTGATGTAGGTTGCTTCCCCAGCTGAGGCCAGTACCCAGTTACAGCTGGTGGACAGGAGACTATGTAGGTTAATGTCTTGTGCAAATACATGGGTAGCATGAGCAGGATTCAGACCTTGGTCTACATATTGTCAGGCCAGCGCCTTATCCACTCAGCAACCTGCTCTATGTAGCTCGGAGAGACGGAAAATGTGTCAGTTAGGTGGTTCTTGAGCACTGGTTTGAGAACTACTGGTCAAGAAAAAGACGAGACACCTGGACCCAACAATACAGACAGAAAAAGTTAGTATAAAAAATGGGGGGGGAGAATCTCTCTCACTCACTCACACACACACAGATCCTTTCATTTACTTTATCTGTTTCATTGCAGACCGTATGAACCAAAGATATTAAGTTTTGTGTGGTCTACTTTGTTTCATGTGTTGCTGCATCCAGAATTTCTGGCCTGCAACACATTCCAGTGAAAGGTGGGACAGACAACGTAAGGCCAGTAATGAAGGAAAAAATAAATATTATTTTGAACAGGTGATTCTAATGATTTGGTGCAAAAGTGTCCCTATAAACTGAACATCAAAACCATAAAAATACATTATTGAAACTGTTATTTAAAAGGCTGTTTATGTTCTTGGTTTACTTTTTAAATTGTCTGAAAATCTAAATTACCCGAGCAGTCTAATAGAAGAGAATTACTCAACTAATCTGGCACAAACTAGTCATTGTTGACTATTGTAGCTAGTTGTCCCAACCCTATTTGCCGTCACCAGTGTAATGTGTTAAATTAGCACATATTTTTGTGTGTGCATTTCAAGTGTACTCATCTTTTAGTGACTTTGTAGAGATTTCACAGTTATGTGCTAAAGCGAGTCACAAGCAGTGGTGGACACAGCGAAACTGATATACGTTAATTCACTAACTTAAAAGTTAACTGTGATAATGCTAAACTAATAAACTGCTAACACATTTAGCTGAAAGTACTGATAACTGCTAACTTTTACGATATGAATTTAGCTTTGGGATGCCCCCACCACCACCACCCTTATCTTTTTGGCTTGAAAACCATAAAAAAAGACAGAGCTGAATTTTAATATGTTGAAGCATAAACACGGAGATTCCCAAAAGGTTTAGCGTGCCAAGATCAGATAATGATCAAGATGTACAGGAATAATTAAATGAACAAAAGAAATTAAAAGTTTCCATTTAACATGTGATTTCTTCACAATGCAGAAAATATTAAACTACAAATAAAAACATGGAAAATAACTTTAGTAATCTAATTTACACTGGCTTGACCTCTTGCTCATCTTTCCCTGAGGTGATGCTTGTTGCTAACTGAATTAGTGTATAAACTCCAACTGAAACAAGTATGATGAAACATTTTTGAGTGTTCAACTTTATTTGTTAATAAAGTTGTTAATGGTTTTAAAAGATGGCTGATAATCTTATAAACTAACAAAAGCATTTAGCTTTGCTAGCTAGCTGTCAGCTAATTAGCTGAACTGTGCCCACCACTGGTCACAAGTGACAAACTGAATAAAGTGTATTTTCTGTGACATCTTTTTTAAATTCTTGACTCTTTATTTTATTACTTTGGCTGAATACAGATGAATTAGACAGGAATACATTCCCATTAAATATCTTTTGACAATGTAAGCATTATCTGCTGCAGAAATGTTGAAGGATTGTTGGTTTACAGCTGTACCATATTTAATAATGAGTAGGAAGGACAGTTTATTACCACTCAGATCATGCACGCAGTTTGTTAAAGGCTCTCTAACATGCGGCCTGTGCATGGATCCTTGCAGCTGTGCACACAGTAACACTACTGTCCTTATGTTTGTGACAGGTGCGCACAGGAGACCTGGGGGGCTACGCCACAAGCGACAAGTTCACCCGGGCTGTCATTGCTAACCTGTTAGTCTAAGTACATTATGTGTGCTGATCTGTCAGCTGCTAACACACATGCCTTTAACATTCTGATCCTACCGGCGCACACTTGTCCAACTGAACAAAGTCAACGTCAGCTTTATTGTCAATTCTTCACATGTACTAGCCATACAAGGAATCGAAATTTTGTTTCTCACTTTCCCTCGGTGATGACAGGACAAGACATTTCGACAATAAGGACAAGTACTTAGTATTTACAGTGTAGTGTCTGAGGTAATAGTAAAAGTGGAGAGTGCAGTAGTGCAAACCATTCAGTATTTGTAGCAGCAGCAGATTTTTGTTAAGACACTGTGCAAGTGGTGTGATGGTGATAAAGTGAAACAGTGCAGGACACTGTCATGGGCAACATATCATATCATAGGCGTAGGAGGTGGGGCCTATTTGGCGGCGGGGGGGGGGCGACACCAAATTTGCCCGAATTTCAGAAACCCCCAGCGGGTTTCTGAAATTCGCGGCTCCTAAAACCATTACTCTATATATATATATATATATATATATATATATATATATAATTTATTTATTTATTTTGACACAATTATCCTTTATTGACTGAGTTTCATTCATGAAGTCAGTGGTGTGTGTAAGTGAAGAGTTAAATCTTCATGTCCTTGGACGACACAGGCACAGGCAGGAAACATACACCTGTTTATCAACCAAATGTCACGAACAAAGTGACAAGAATAACTAAAACCACTTACTTATGGAAGGAAATATTGTCTCCCTTGTTCCTCTGTTTGTGGGATTGCCAACATGCGCAGCTTTCCCGCATATTCCACCTGTTTCTTGACGAGACTAATTGAACTTCTATGCATGTTTGCTCCTGACTTGCCTGGAATTAAAATGGCAGCCATGCCTTCTTGCCAGGACATGGCTCAGTGCGAGTGCGGCCTCTAGTACTCATAAACCTGCAAAACTGACAGGGGGTCAAATACTTATTTTCCCCACTGTATATAACCTCTCAAAATCCACAGGTGGCCTTTAGTTCTCTTACTCTCTACCAGGAGGCAGCACTGCTTGGGCTTTGGACTGGATAGTCCGGCAGCTAAGGGACAAATTTTAGGGGAATCATGCACTTTATACAAAAGCGCCAAAACTTTATAGGTATTTTATAGTGTCCTGAAGTATATAAGATCGGGAGACATTGAATCCATAAACGTCTACACTCTAAAAACTTGGGTTTAAGAGAATAACCATTTTCAGCCTTCTACAGCATATAATTCATGACAAACTCTTATCCAAATGTCTTTTTAAGTTCATAATATAAACTTGAAGGTTATGAAAAATGTATTAAGGCTAAGTAGGGATGCTTCGAATGTACTTCAGTGTGCTTACACTCTTAGAAAAAGCGTTAATCTAGGGAAAGTGACTAAATATTGTCTAACTCATTGTGAATATCAATATACCTATGCAATATAGCTGTTTGCGAGCATAGGGCAAAGGAAAGATGCTACTCATGCACTCTAACATATTTACACTCTAAAATAACAGTGTTTGAACGGAAAGAAGTGCTTTTTTATTAATTACAAGAAATCAATTTTGTTTTTATGGCCATAACCATTATTATTATTATTATTGTTGTTGTTATCATTATTATTTTATGTTATTGGTATTAAGACGATTATCACCATATTTTTTAACTGAAAACATTGTAAATACCTGGTTGGCAAACTTCCTCGATATGCGCAAATGTTTCATGAATATTTTTAATGAACTTCTCTCTACAGCTTTCATGCTAGGAAGATCATAGTGACCTAATTTTATGTCTCAGAGGTAGAGGCCTGTTAAAGATCCCTACAGGCCTGAAATGAGTCCTGTACCTCTTTCCATTTTGAAACATACCACCCTGCTAATGTATAAGGATGTACGACGATGTATGACGCTGCACGACGGACGATACATGATCACATAAGCTCACTATAGCTTTGCACTAGTTGCAGTAGCCATTCTCTACAGCTTAACAATGTCCAATCTTGATCATTGGCCCCCTACATAATAACCATATGATCGTGTTGTCATATGAATAGCAAAATATACACTGTATTATAACCATGCAAACACCCTTTTAAAAAAAGCAGGATACAGGGCTAAAATCAAATGTCTCCCGCTTTGACATGACTTAATATAACCTAAAGAGTCCCTGGACAAAGTTTGGCGCTTTTGTAAAAAAGTGCACGATTCTATCCCTTAACTGCTGGACTAGGAAGGAGTGGGCTTCATGCTGGCATTTACAATCCTAGACCCTGGCACTAGACTCTATAGAGTTGAAGACATCTGTTCTACTTCTACACTGATGATGGTCATCACACTTTTGAGTAAAATTTCATCAGTTTTTTTTCATAGCCTTTGGAATATTTTTTAGACATAAACATATTTTCCTTAACATGGCCCATGCCCGAATTTCCCAGCCCATCTGCCCAAATTTGAGCATTTTGCTAAGCAGGGGGGCAGGAGGGGCAACCGCCCCCCCGCGCCCCGCCTCCTACGCCTATGTATCATATATATATATATATACTCGTGTGTGTGTGTGTGTGTGTGTATATATATATATATATATATATATATATATATAAAACGTTGAAAATTTACCAACCTAACCACAGAGCTATCAAATTCACAAACATTTTCAATGCTGAATAACACAAAATCTCATTAATAATTCAGTCTTATATGGCAGAAATAACATGTTCCAATGGTGCATAACATGAATTTGCACATTCTGTTCTGTAATGATGTAATTTTTACTGTTTTCTGCTTGTCATAATGTATGCTTTCTCTGACATTATTTATTTAAGGTGTGTATTGCATGTTCATTTGTTTTGAGATATGAATAATAAATGAAAGGATATGTGACATCTTGTGACATTTAATAGATGATTGAGTATTTGGAGAAAACTGGCTATTGTTGTGAACTCTGTTTATATTATTCATCACCTCACATCAAGAAGACTCCACATCTGTTTGAAAGGTTTTTCTGTATCCAAACACGTGCACATCAGGTGGAATGAAGCATCTAGAAAAGTATGAATTTGCATCTGGTTGCGTTTGTGACATGTTGGGCTGGTGAGAAGGCATGAAGAAATAAAAATAAATAAAAACATCCATTGCAAATAGTCCTGTCCAGGGTAAGGAAAACAGTTTGGAAACAGTTTCTTGTAGTTTTACTATAAAACTAGAACAACACTAATTAGTGCTGTCCAACTTGTTCCAAAACTTCATGGGTTACAGGTTTTCATTCATCACATCAGCAGCTGGTTTCACAAACTAGTCCAGCCAGTAGTGTTAATCAATGACTGATGGAGTCCGTGGTTTGTTTTGAGAGCTTCCACTTCCTGTGTGAAACAAGCTTGGGAGAACTTAGATCTTAGTCACAATTCAAATATCTCACTGTGGTGGGGAAGGAGGCCTACTGAATTCAGATATAATCCATCGCCTGTAATTACATGTTCATAGTCCCACAGTCTATGTCCATAGAAAGATAGATAGTTAACCTTGTGTGCACAGACAGTACAAGATGATGCAAATCATTGCACTTTCCTTAAACTGGTTTGATTATACAAAATCTGTTTTCTATAATGAAATATGTTTATTAGAGAAATGGATGAAAAAGACATTTTTAACATAGTTTATAAAATTAAGGGGAAAAAAATCCACTGGCTTTGATATGGTTTTGATTAAGAACATTATTGACTGTATTATCAAACCCTTAACATATATTTGTAACCTGTCACTTATGACTGGGAAATTTCCCTCCATAATGAAAATTGCTAAGGTGATACCATTGTTTAAATCTGGCGATAAACATGTTTTTTCAAATTATAGGCCAATCTCTTTGTTACCACAGTTTTCTAAAATTCTGGAAAAAATATTTGTAAAGAGGTTGAACGATTTTATAGAAAAACATCATATACTTAACGAACAGCAGTATGGTTTCAGAAAAAAAATTGAACAACTTCTTTGGCTTTAATAGATTTTGTGGAACAAGTTACAAGTGCAATAGAGAAGAAGCAATACACTGTTGGGGTTTTTTTTTATTTACAGAAAGCATTTGATACTGTTGTTCATACCGTATTATTGGAAAAATTACAGATGTATGGTATTAGAGGACTGGCCTTTAACTGGATAGCTAGTTATTTATGTAATAGATATCAGTGTGTTCACCTTGGTGGGATAAAATCAGAAATTTTGAGGATTACATGTGGAGTGCCTCAGGGGTCAGTTCTCGGGCCATTATTGTTTTTGCTATATATTAATGATATTGGTTTGTTTTCTAAGTCTTTGAGTTATATTTTGTTTGCTGATGATACAACTGTGATTGGTAGTGGAGATAATTTGAGACAGCTCTTGGACTTGGTGGAGAGGGAACTGCAAAAATTTAAATACTGGTTTGACTCTAATAAATTATCACTTAATTTCGGTAAAACTAAGTGCATTATATTTGGAAATAAGCCTAGAAATTTAAGCAGTAAGTTATTGTTGAATGGTATTGAAATTGTATCTCAGACTAAATTTCTTGGAGTTTTTGTTGATGACAAGCTTAGTTGGAAAACTCACATAAAACATACTGAGTCCAAAATATCAAAAGTTATTGCTATCTTGTACAAAGTACAATACTTTCTCCCCCAACATCTGTTGGTTTAATTGTGTCACTCATTACTTGTCCCTTATATGACTTACTGCATTGAAGTTTGGGGAAATATATAAAACAAATACTAATCCAATATTTCTGTTACAAAAAAAAAAAAGCTAGAAGAGTGATAAGTTAAAAAACAACAACAACAAAAAAAAAAACATCGTGAACCAACAAATTCACTGTTTGTCTGTCTTCAGTTTTTGAAATTTTATGACTTGGTTGATTATTTTACAATACAGATATGTATAAAGTTAAAAATGGACTCTTGCCTCAACATGTCCAGGAACTGTTTAAAATGAGAGAGTCCAGTTATAATTTGTGTGGATCCTTGGTGTTTGATAGAAGAAATATTCAAACTACTGCTAAAGGTCATTGCATTTCTGTAAAGGGTGTTAGAGTGTGGAATGACTGTTTGGATTGTATTAAAGTATCCAGTACATTAGCTTGTTTTAAAAAACTGTATAAAAATATTACATTAACTTGTTATAGTTTGCATAATTAAGTAAATTGACTGTGTGGCTATTTTTTTGTTTGTGTGTTGTATTTGTATGTTTCACTGCGTTACATTGCTGACAGGTAATTGTTTTTTATGTTTATTTTTGTTTGTACACAGAAACTGATGTACCTGGTGGGCGTTTATAAGCTTTTGCTTCTGCCCACACCCTTTCAGCTGCACTAAATTGGTAAATTGTTTGAGTTTTGTTCTATATGTTTTAATTTTTTTTTCTCATGACTTGTTTTGTAAATGAGAGATTTTGTCTGTGCGTGCTGAATAAAAATCATTCATTCATTCATTCATATTCAAATATGGTATGGCTGGTGTTTCTTGTTAAAATTTCTCCAGTCTTTTTACTGTATTCTGTGCATTTATAAAAAAAAAAAAACCTGCTACAAGAAAAAACAGGTCTGAAACAGATTTGTGCCACAGAAGTCAATATTTGTGTGATCTGTGAGACTGCCTGTGGCAGAGAGCTGGAGAAATGGCCCTTCTCCAAAGGGACAACTGCTCCTTTCCCAATAAAGTGACAGGAACATGAAAATTCAGTAAGGTATACTCGTATCTTATATATTATATTCCAATTCTAAGGTGGAGCTATGCTAGTATATAAAGGTATATCTAAAAAGGAAGAGTAAAATAGGAGAGTAGAAAAGAGTAGAGTAGAGCCACTTCGGTGCCTGGTCTTGAGAACCAGTGATGGTTCTCAAGACCTAGTTACAAGCTCCACAAAGAAGGTAGTTTTCAGTGCTGTTTGCCTCTTTGTCTTTTAGCAGGATTACACACAAACTACAGATCTTCTTGAAATTTGGTGGAAGGTTGACGCATGTGCCAAGGAGCAAACCATTAACCTTTGGAGTTGATCTGATTAAGGAGGTGGGTCTAAGCATTAAAAAAACTTTAATATTGTGAGATAGGACTATTTAGCATAGGCTTGTCAATTTTTCTGAAATCAATACATAGACCATCATGGTGGGGGGGAATAGGTATTGACATGATGAGATGTTTCCATGATATATTCAGTTTGGTGCAGATCCCTATAAAGATCCAAATTTTAGGGATCAAAATGTGAATTTTAAGGGGATGCATTTATATTTGAAAGCATGGTGGTTTAATGGTTAACACTGTTGCCTCGCAGCAAGAAGGTCATGGGATTGATTCCCAGCTGTGGCCTTTCTGTGTGGAGTTTGCATGTTCTCCCCGTGTTTGTGTGGGTTCCCTCCGGGTGCTCCGGCTTCCTCCCACATCACATCCTACATCCCACAAAGACATGCAGGTTAGGTGAATTGGAAACATTAAATTTCCTGTAGGTGTGCTTATGAGTGTGTATGTGTTTGTTTGTCTACAACCTCTGGCAAAAATTATGGAATCACCGGCCTCAGAGGATGTTCATTCAGTTGTTTAATTTTGTAGAAAAAAAAAGCAGATCACAGACATGACACAAAACTAAAGTCATTTCAAATGGCAACTTTCTGGCTTTAAGAAACACTATAAGAAATCAAGAAAAAAAGATTGTGGCAGTCAGTAACGGTTACTTTTTTAGACCAAGCAGAGGAAAAAAATATGGAATCACTCAATTCTGAGGAAAAAATTATGGAATCACCCTGTAAATTTTCATCCCCCAAATTAACACCTGCATCAAATCAGATCTGCTCATTGACATTGACCCTATGCCATGACATTGACCCTATGTGTCTTTTTGCAAGGAATGTTTTTGCAGTTTTTGCTCTATGGCAAGATGCATTATCATCTTGAAAAATGATTTCATCATCCCCAAACATCCTTTCAATTGTCCAAAATATCAACAAAACGTGTGCATTTATTGATGATGTAATGACAGCCATCTCCCCAGTGCCTTTACCTGACATGCAGCCCCATATCATCAATGACTGTGGAAATTTACATGTTCTCTTCAGGCAGTCATCTTTATAAATCTCATTGGAAAGGCACCAAACAAAAGTTCCAGCATCATCACCTTGCCCAATGCAGATTTGAGATTCATCACTGAATATGACTTTCATCCAGTCATCCACAGTCCACAATTGCTTTTCCTTAGCCCATTGTAACCTTGTTTTTTTCTGTTTAGGTGTTAATGATGCCTTTCGTTTAGCTTTTCTGTATGTAAATCCCATTTCCTTTAGGCGGTTTCTTACAGTTCGGTCACAGACGTTGACTCCAGTTTCCTCCCATTCGTTCCTCATTTGTTTTGTTGTACATTTTTCGATTTTTGAGACATATTCCTTTAAGTTTTCTGTCTTGACGCTTTGATGTCTTCCTTGGTCTACCAGTATGTTTGCCTTTAACAACCTTCCCATGTTGTTTGTATTTGGTCCAGAGTTTAGACACAGCTGACTGTGAACAACCAACATCTTTTGCAACATTGCGTGATGATTTACTCTCTTTTAAGAGTTTGATAATCCTCTCCTTTGTTTCAATTGACATCTCTCGTGTTGGAGCCATGATTCATGTCAGTCCACTTGGTGCAACAGCTCTCCAAGGTGTGTTCACTCCTTTTTAGATGCAGACTAACGAGCAGATCTGATATGATGCAGGTGTTAGTTTTGGGCATGAAAATTTACAGGGTGATTCCATAATTTTTTCCTCAGAATTGAGTGATTCCATATTTTTTTCCTCTGCTTGGTCTAAAAAAGTAACCGTTGCTGACTGCCACAATCTTTTTTTTCTTGATTTCTTATAGTGTTTCTTAAAGCCAGAAAGTTGCCATTTGAAATGACTTTAGTTTTGTGTCATGTCTGTGATCTGCTTTTTTTCTACAAAATTAAACAACTGAATGAACATCCTCCGAGGCCGGTGATTCCATAATTTTTGCCAGGGGTTGTATATGTGGCCCTGCAACAGAATGACGTCCTGTCAAGGCCCCGCCTCATGCCCTGTGGCTGCTGGGATAGGCTCCAATCCCCTGTGACCCTTAATTGGAGTACAGTTGAAGATGTGTGTGTGTGTGCATTTATATTTGGTGAATGTACTGTAATACTTATTTTTCCTGATGCACTACACAATAAAATTATCCAAATGTTATGGTACAAAGAAATTAAAAAATAAATGTGGACATCTTGTTGAAAATGTATTATAATGTGACCCTCTTATTATATGTAGAACTATAGGCCTTTTAAAAATAATAATAGTGATAATAAGAAAAATTTAATTTCTTACAGTTTGTCATCTGTAAAACATATATTAAACATTCAAAAAAATTATTCTAGTTCTGGGCTAAAATAATGTTTGACTCTAAATTACATCACTTTGATGTCTTTTGACTTTAAAACTTCTTTCTTGAGATACATCATGTTATTCTTGATGGGGGTTTTTTGGTGGGGGAGGGTGCTGGAGTCTGTTATCAACAGGATAGCTTGCAAAGGTACGAGGGCTGTCAATAAAGTATAGGTCCTTTTTATTTTTTTCAAAAACTATATGGATTTCATTCATATGTTTTTACGTCAGACATGCATGAACCCTCGTGCGCATGCGTGAGTTTTTCCACGCCTGTCGGTGATGTCATTCGCCTGTGAGCACTCCTTGTGGGAGGAGTCGTCCAGCCCCTCGTCGGAATTCCTTTGTCTGAGAAGTTGCTGAGAGACTGGCGCTTTGTTTGATCAAAATTTTTTCTAAACCTGTGAGACACATCAAAGTGGACACGGTTTGAAAAATTAAGCTGGTTTTCGGTGAAAATTTTAACGGCTGATGAGAGATTTTGAGGTGATACTGTCGCTTTAAGGACTTCCCACGGTGCGAGACGTCGTGCAGCGCTCTCAGGCGCCGTCGTCAGCCTGTTTCAAGCTGAAAACCTCCACATTTCAGGCTCTATTGATCCAGGACGTCGTGAGAGAACAGAGAAGTTTCAGAAGAAGTCGGTTTCAGCATTTTATCCGGATATTCCACTGTTAAAGGAGATTTTTTTAATGAAAGACGTGCGGACGGGTCCGCGCGTCGGGACGCAGCCGGCGCGGTGCGGCGGCACAGGAAAAACACCTCCGTGTTGATAACCATTTGTAAAATCCAGGCGGCTTTTGATGGCTTTCAGTGGAGTGAGTATATGAGAAATTGTTTAACAGTTGGACATGTTCCAACTTGTCCTTAAGGCTTCCAACAGAAGTATTTTTCCTGTGGCGGAGCGTCGCAGCGGCTGCGAGCCAACGCTGCAATCCGCCCGCACGTCTTTCATTAAAAAAAATCTCCTTTAACAGTGGAATATCCGGATAAAATGCTGAAACCGACTTCTTCTGAAACTTGTCTGTTCTCTCACGACGTCCTGGATCAATAGAGCCTGAAATGTGGAGGTTTTCAGCTTGAAACAGGCTGACGACGGCGCCTGAGAGCGCTGCGCGACGTCTCGCACCGTGAAAAGTCCTTAAAGAGACAGTATCACCTCAAAATCTGTCATCAGCTGTTAAGCTGGTTTTCGGTGAAAATTTTATTTTTTCGAACTGTGTCCACTTCGATGTGTCTCACAGGTTTAGAAAAAATTTTGATCAAACAAAGCGCCAGTCTCTCAGCAACTTCTCAGACAAAGGAATTCCGACGAGGGGCTGGACGACTCCTCCCACAAGGAGTGCTCACAGGCGAATGACGTCACCGACAGGCGTGGAAAAACTCACGCATGCGCACAAGGGTTCAAGCATGTCTGACGTAAAAACATGTGAATGAAATCCATATAGTTTTTTAAAAAATAAAAAGGACCGTTACTTTATTGACAGACCTCGTATTAGTGGATTTTTATTTATATATCTTTTCTTTTGGGTGGGGGTGTTTTGGCACTGTGAAAACTTTTTCAGAAATGGCACAGTGATTTGAACAGTCATGGGCACAGTCTGCAGTGATTGCTGTACACTCCAATATATTGTAAACTGTGATAAAGGTGCCTGTATGCACTGATTAAAAAAAAAAATGTCATCTGAGTTTGGGGGCTTCATTTTATTGGCTCCAGATTGATAATGAAAATTAATGTGTTAAATTTATTAATAAGGTGAATAAATTTGTGTGCTTTGTGTTATCCTTGGCAACATTAGTTACATGCAGCTTATCTTGTAACTCGATTGTCTAATTTAATCAAATCAAACAATGGAGTTCCTCTGGGAGAAGATGACAGGGGCCCACCACAGGGCCTTGGGGCTTCCCACGCTACAGGGACTGTGGCACCTTGTGGACCGAGTAAAGTTGGACTCGGCCAGCAGGTGTCGCTGTGGTCTTTGGGCAGAAGGAGCGGGGCCTGGCCTGGGAATCCGTGGTTCGCTTCCCATTCTTCCTATGCAGACACACAACATGGCGGACTAGAGGAGTCGGTCGTCGCGCCCGGATACACCGGATAAACAGTGGGATTTACCACCCAGGAAGGTTAAAAAGTGCCGCCCGTTGGGACGATACGCCAAGGCAAGATAAGGATATTTTTAAGGGTGTGGTATTTGCCTGGAATTTGTGGATAAAGTGCCTGCGAAGTGTTGGCTCGGTGTCGCGGATCGTCCGCCAGGTCCCCCCGCTCTCACACGCTCTGTTCCCGGGGTGTGGAGACAGGCAGGGGCCGGGGCTCCGGAACGTGGAAGAGGAACGCGAGCTCCACACTCCTCCTTGGCTCCTTCAAAAGCCCCTCAGGTCTCCTCGGGGCGCTGCTGGAGTTGTGGTGAGTTTTTCTTGTTTTGTTCCCACTTGTTACAAACGTTTCGGTACCAGCGTGTTTCCTCTCGGTGTCACCCACGAACACGCACTTTGTTCCCCCCCCGCCACCAACACACACACACACACACACACACACACGGCGGGGACACTCCTCTTAAACAGTCTAAAGTCTTCCTATGTTTGGATATTTCACTCGTAGCTCGGAGGCAGGGAGGGATTTTTTTTTTTTTTTTTTTTTTTTTTTTTTTTGGTTGAAGCGGGGACTTAGAGAGGCGCGCGACAGCATTTTGGATCGAGCTGCGTTGGTTTGATGGAAATGAAACAAAGAGATATGTCTGGAAAGTCCAACTTATTGACGTCCAGAGAGGCGGGCAGCAGGCTGACCGGGTGGAGGGTCAGCGGGGCTTCATGCGACCCGCAGCGGGAATTAGGTCACGCCAACGTTCACATCTGTGCTCTTTCCAAACACACCAGATGCTTTGTTTCTTCTTTTCTTTCACAGTCTCGCCAGAGTGCACTCTCCCATTACAACCTCTCCCTAAAATGTTTTTTTTTCCGCTGTGATGATTAATATTGTCCTGTTACAGGGTGTAACTGAACATGCCATTTTCTATCACTGTGGGATGTTTTATTTTTCTTGCAGTTAAGCTGCAAGTTGTGGTTCTACAGCTCATCAGAACAGAGGTTATTCCTTAAACCATTTGGATTGGACAGCTACATCTGTAAATAATACTCTAACCTTCACACAGAGTCCAACCTGTGCACGGCCTTAGCAAGGTACAATGCATCCGGAGGAGTTGCAGGACGAGGATTAAGTGTAGTTCACAAATCTTAAGAGTTGAGGTTGGTGCTTTGGGAAGGCCATTCCAGAAGGTTAAAGTTAGCCTGCTTCATCCAACCCACAACAAGTTTTGATGTGTGTTTGGGATCGTTTTCCTGTTGGAACACCCAATTGTGGCCAAGTTTCAACCATCTGGCTGTTGATTTGAGGTGACATTGAAGAATTTGGAGATTGTCTTCCTCCTTAATTACTCCATCCCTCAGCCCCAGCCCCAGACCATGATGATACCACCACCATGCCTGACAGTTTGTAAGATATTCTTAGATTTGAAAGCCTCACCTTTACTCCTCCAAACCACACCTCTTGTCATTGTAGCTAGAGATGCACCGATCCACAATTTTTCACTTTCGATCCAATCCTGATACCTGAATGTGGATATCTGAAAATACCGATACTTTTCCCATACCAGAGCTCTGTTTGCTTTAATATTATTGTTATTATTATTATTGTTGATTTTATATGAGGATTTTCTTAAAAAGAAGATCTGAAAGTTCAGCTACAGTTTGCCAGAAGGTATATCTAAGATGCAGGCCTAGATTTGATGTTTTGGTGAAAGAATTAAGTACTTTTATTTTTATGGACTTTTATAGCCTTACTTTTTATAAACTCAGAGAGAAACAACTGTCTCTGCTTCGCAATTTCAACGGAGCTTTATTAGCAGTCAAAAATGAAGTCCCCTCCCCCGTCTCTGTCTTTCTCGCTCGTTCTTTCTCTCTCTTGTGCGCTTTCTCTCGCTGTTTTCCTACTGAGCAAACTTGGAACTTTTTGGAAACACGAAGTCTTTCAACTGTAAAATAAACTATAAATTTCTAAATGTATCACCACCGACACTCACGCGACAAACTCTGGATTAATACTGAAGGACTTTTCATAGCGTTTCACAGCCTCAGGACACTGAAGTGGCTAACATTTCAGCACACATTTTCAGCAACAATTCAATTCATTTTTCGGAAAATCCGTGCTTGACGAACAGACAGTTTGAACCCGAGAAATTAAATTAATAAAATATCAAATGACAGAGATCTGTTTTAGCCGATCTGTAATACAAATGATTCATGTTTTTTTTCCATTCTTTCAATGAAACAAATGTTTCCTGAAGTGAAAGATGGAATGGAATGATCCATCTTTCACTTCATAAAATATTTGTACCATTGAACTCATAAACGTTCATTATTTGTATACCACTTCATGGCAGGTCTGAGCCTTGGTGGTTCCTGGGTCATCTGAGGGTGGCCATTTGGATCTTCATCTGCACCTGGGCAGTGTGGTGACACAACTGACTAGCTTGAATTCATGATCTTGGAGTCTGCAGTTGCATTTTTTTTTTTTTTTTTTTTTTTTGGTGTTCTTGTGTGAAAAATGACATAGGCAGTGCATCAGTCATGCATTGTGCTCATTTTTAAGACATTCAGCAGTATGTTGTCACAAGATCAGAGAGGAAGCATTTCATGGGAAAAGATGTTTGAAGCGCTAAATATATTCTGGAGTGGGGCTAACTTGTTATTGTGTGTGTGTGTGTGTGTGTGTGTAAGGAGGATGTCCAACTTTTATGTTGGGCATCAAAATCTGGAGAGCAAATGTCAGATACTGATGCCTTTTCTGTGTCCCTGTTTATTGGTGTTTAACAGAAACAATCACAAAATAATGTTTAATTTTGTCTGGTTAAGAGTGTTGTTTGACTTGAAGATGGTTAGATTTTGTTTTCTCTTGGGACTTGGCGCGCACTCACTGTTCAGCAACAGGCAGGAAAAAGTAATGCAGGCAAACTCCCATACTCCGTGCAGTGCTCCCGATGTGACAACGAAGTCTGCTTGAAGACAGAATTCATAGAAGTGAACTTTACATGTTGTTCACCTTACACTAGGGCGGCACGGTATATTGTTTGAACATTGCCATCACGATGTGCACTTGTGCAATTGTTCCATTGGAGGCCTTGCGATTTGGCATAATTAAATTAAGCGTACACGTTTACATTGCCAAGTCCCCCCGTGATAAGTGTTTCGTTCCTTACACTGGTTATGCGCTTGCTCCCGTCTTCTTTTTTTTTTTGTGAAAGTGTTACAGTGCCAAATACAGGCTTGCTATGTGTACTACAGCGTTTTTGGATACAGAAAAGATGATCCTGCAATATATTCATATATTGCAAGAGATATATAATATAAAATATTGCTATGGGCAAAAAAAGAAGAGGGGCCTTTATTGTCATTGCACGTACATTAGGGATGTGACAAGTGACAACGTTTTTTTTATTCGGCACACAATATATTCGAATAGAAAAAAAAAAGAACAATTCCACAAACAAACACAGACAAAACTAGTGAGTCCGAAAGGGTGTGGGCTGAAGCAAAGCTTATTAGCGCCCACCCCTGCTCGTACAAGTCCAACAATTCTTATCAGTCATATTTACATAAATACAAATTCACTACTACATGTCGACACACAGACATACACATCAATATACTATTCACTTATAATTATATTTATATAGTACCAGATCACAAGAAAGTAGAATCAAGGCACTTTACGCCAGTAAGGACTAACCTTACCAACCCCCAGAGCAAGCACTAGGCAACTGTGGTGAGGAAAAACTCCCTATAAGGAAGAAACCTCAAGCAGACCAGGCTCTTGGGGGTGACCCTCTGCTTGGGCTGTGCCATATATACCTATATACATACTTATATACTTTACAAACATAAATATATACATACATATACACAGTCACTTATATACATATACATATACACCTACCCATATCTATATATCTACATACGCATATACATACCCACACATTCAAATATACAATGAGTCCCACTTATAAATTGAACATTCCATATAAATCAAATTATATTTGCTTCTTTATGATACTTAGACATGATGTTCTTTTTGAGTAGTTTCTTAAATCTTACTAAGGTACTACTCATTCTAACCTCTGAACATTTGTTCCATTTCCTCACCCCAACCACAGACACACAAAAACCCTTTACATTTGTTCTTACTGGTGGTTTCATAAAAACTGCACAACCTCTTAAACTATATCTGGATTCCCTCAATCGGAACAGACTCTGGACATGTCTCGGTAAGGCTTGGTTTTTCGCTCGAAATAAAGTTTGAATTGTAATGTAATCGACCAAATCTATGAATTTTAATAAATTTAAAGACACAAATAAAGAATGAGTTGGTTCACGATATTGTTTATTGCAGATGATTCGTATGGCTCGTTTTTGCAAAAGGAATATTGGATTGGTATTTGATTTGTAAGTGTTTCCCCTTGACTCAACACAATATGTCATATATGGTACCATCAGAGAATGATATAAAGTTCAAGAGCACATCTTGTGGCAGTAGGTCTTTGGCTTTATACAGAATGGCTATAGTTTTTGACAATTTTGATTTCACATAATTTATATGTGGTTTCCAGCTAAGTTTATTATCAATGATAACACCTAAAAATTTATTCTCTGTTACTAACTCAATTTCCTTATTGTTTATAGTTAAATTTTTACATTTGGGTGCCTGTTTATTTCCAAATATAATACATTTAGTTTTCCCAAGGTTGAGTGACAACTTATTAGCGTCAAACCAAACCTTAAATTTTTCCAGTTCTTTCTCCACTATGTCCAGAAGCTGTTCAAGATTTTCACCGCTACAGAACACAGGTGTATCATCCGCAAAAAGGACACATCTCAGTGAACTCGACACCCAACTTATATCATTTATATAGATTATAAACAACAAAGGACCCAGCACTGAGCCCTGCGGCACCCCACATGTGACATCCCTGAGTTCAGAATTTGTATTATTGAATTGAACATACTGAAATCTGCCTTGTAAATAACTAGCTATCCATTTGAATCTTACAACAACTCACGATTTAATTCGGTTCCAATTCTTGGGGTGACGATTCGATTTAGAATTGATTTTCGATTGAAAGAGCTCTGAGAAATAGTTATATTACTTAAAAAATGTCTATGTTTAAGAAAATTTAGCTTTACAAGGTTAATTAAGAGATTCTAAAGATGTAAATTTACTTATCTGCTTTGCTCGTTCAGAGTTGGCTAGTAGTTTAATGAAGTGATGGAGTGTGCGCTGGTCAGTAGTTGGCAGAGACTGCTGCTCTGCTTCTTTTAGCTCCGGGTAATGGCATAGCATGTGGGCTTGCGGATTTGAAGTGTTTCCAAAGTACTTGACTTTCATTTTGCAGATTTTGCACACTGCATTAGTCATGTCAAGCTCCTTCTTACGCAGCAAATGATAAAATCCAAAATGCGCCCAAACATTTGCCTTCAGCAGAGATGGTGCTGACTGAATTAACTCTTCGCCGCCATGCTAAGCTGCAGTTCATGAATGTTTGAAGCATGCCGGACCCTCCCCTAGCGGGGACGCTCTAGTACGGAGGCCGTTGCCTGACAAACAGTACACGCAGTGAGTAAGCAAGAAAATGTTTTTAAAAATGCTTTTTAAAAATCAATTCTTGGACATTTTGGGTCAATTCAGAATCTTAATAAATAAGAATTGCGATTTGGACGTGAATCGATTTTTTTCCGGCACCCTTAACGTACATATATACAACAAAGAACATGCAGAACATGCAAACTCCATACAGAAAGGCGGGAAGTGATCCCACAACCGTCCTACTGTGAGGCATTAGTGCTAACCACTATCCCACCTTGCTGCCAATTGCAATGCCAATTTTTTCCAATATTGTACAGCCTACCCTACACACATCTATTTAGCAGTACTTTGACAACCTGCCTATATGAAGGGAGAAATTCCACATCACCAGGACACAAGTATCTGTAAAATCAGTGTCTTTTTCTTTTTTTTTCTTTTTTTTTTTTGCATATTTGTTGTTTATATATATATATATATATATATATATATAGCAGGGTTCTAGCTAGCGCAAACTTGCGTTACGGCCCGTTACGCTATAATTTTGTACCGTTATGCTTATTTTGGACCGTTACGCTTATTTTCAATACAGCATCTGTAATCAACCGTTTCTGCAGCGCGACTCCAGTTTGAAACCATTGAAACACTTCGAGCCATTGAATCAAAGCAATGCTTTGATTCAATGGCTCGTGGCTCTTTGATTTACTGCTCTTCAGAAGCGGTAAGTCTGCTTTTTAACCTCTCTGAAAGCTTTTATGTGGATTAAAGTCACTAACTGGGACTCTTGTGTTGTTGCAGTCGAGAAACGAGAATTGTCCTCCGTTCCGCACAGCTTCAAACGCATCATGGCTCTCTGCTGAGACAGAGTCCGCTCAGAATTAATAACTTCAAAACGAATTGCCACTTTAAATAAAATTACACCTCTTACAAATGTTGCAATACAGACAATAAACTAGAATTGACTAAAACTTTTTCCTCCCAAAATGAGATGTCCTGCATTCTTTATAAACCTGACCTGCAGTGCAGCTGCAAGAGCTCAGTTCAGAGGTATGGAAATACATTCATGCCAATAATAATGTCTGAAAGGAAATGCTTTTGACAAAAACTAACATTTTATTTCTGTTTATGTCCAGAGATCAAGGATCCACCATGTAGAGTTTATTATGTCCAGAGTTTAAGGATCCAGTAACCAATTTCATATTTATTTACTTTAAGACTCAATAAAATGTTGTTCAATTTCAATTTAATCAGCTTATAAAGCACCAAATTACAACAAAAGCTGCCTCAAGGTGCCTCACACAGAACAGTTCAACATAAAGTTAAAATAAATAAATAAAAAAAAAAAAAATTCAAATACCTAATTAAAAACAGAAGTAAAAGAATAAATGTAAAAGAATTCATGTAATGTGGAGTTTCGTCAGGAAGGGCATCCGGCGTAAAATCTGTGCCAATTCAACATGCAGATCCACCTTGGATTTGCTGTGGCGACCCCGAGTGCAAACAAGGGAGCAGCCGAAGGGACTTACATAAGAAAGAGAATAAAAATAGGTTTTAAGTCTTGACTTAAAAATATCCATGGACTCCGACTGCCTCACTGAGGGCCATGTACTGGCTAACCCAGAATGAGATTGCCCCCTCAACAAACTTCCCCAGCCTTCTGGACATGATGAAGGGACTTGGGCTGTCGTACCTGGCTTTTCCCCATTTGAGTACTCCTAGAATGGGAAATTTTCAAAAGCTTCCTCCCTTCCGCACCATCCTTACCCCTCGGTCGCTTCACTCCCTCGACATTATCACTACGTTAAAATTTTATCCTAGCTAGAACCCTGATATAGGTACAGTGTTAAATTGAACCCTGCCTTGGTTCGGACCCTGTTCTGAACTGAACTGAACTTTAATGTGTGAAAACACTGTAAGTCAACATAACGTGCACAAGTCACAGACGTCATCATATCATGTTAGGACCATCCACATCGATAAAGATTAGATGAGAGTGACTGTGTGTCAGCTGTCCCTCCTTGACCTTTGTCAGGCTTTGACACATCTCCCCCTATCCTAAAACACTGTCACGCTGTATCTGGTTGTCAAGCAGCTCTATGACTTTGTGTAAAAATATGTCAAGTTACAGAGTTGCTGAGACATGCAGGGTTATTATCCTCTTCTTCATATCTTCTTCTTCAACTTATTTTTAGCACAAGTTATTTCTGTCTTGGGATGTTGAAAGTATTGCAGCAGAGCAGTTTGAGCAAATCTCACATCATTTTTCATGATTGGCCTAGTTTCTAAAATAAGGAAAAAAGTAACGTTAAATGGCTTTGTGGACATGCACTTCTCATTAAGTATTGATATGCATTGCTTAGAAGTACCCTTCATAGTGGGAAGTTTCACAATTTTACAGCACTGACACAATATTGTGAGGGACCTCCTTGGGTGGAGCAGGAGGTATGTTTTCTTTTCCACCTGTAGGGGTACATACTTTACTGTGTTGGAAGAGTATTATCATTCTACCACTGTCAGGATGAACACAGCAGTATTTTGAGGACTGTGGAACTTGATTTCAGCCAAATATTATAGAATTTATTCTAAATTACATTTATTTCTTTGGGAAGATAATTTTTCTGTGATGACTGGGTGTCACGGATCACAAAAGCCAGGTTTTAGACTAGATGTTGTTTTTAAGTCATGGACCCAATCATTTTTTGCATTAGCATTTAAAAAAACTGACACATGCTATTTTGCGTTCCATTTTTTAAAAGAATGTAATGAGCAGTGAAGGAAGGAATAAGGAACTTTTGCCTGTGGTCCTGAATAAAAACAAGGTGTCCATTGCATAACATAATGTTTTAAAATAAAAAACTCAGTTATATTCAATTGAATATGAGCCGTATCTGTGAATAGAAAACAAGCGTTTGTCAAAATCATGAAAAGTTAAAAATAAGAAACTAGTAATGGGAGATAGAAATGATATCATATAAACGTTACAAAATTTACCTACGATAGAGATTTTAATTCCATTGCACTATCATGGTAATTAGGGTTGGGTATCGAGAAGCGGTTCTTTTTGGGTATCGTTAAGAAATGATTCGATCCACTGACATCGATAGCATTTTTGCTTAAGGAATCCCTTATCAGTCCTTCAGAGCGGCTGTTGTTTTTGAGGGTGTTTGTCGATAAAATGATCATTTCTCTATGTTGACTACAGGCCCTGCAGCGGGTATGTAATCAACCGTTTCTGCAGCGCGGCTCTGCTTTGAACTTTGAACCAACAAAGCAGTGCTTTGATCTGCTGCTTCATTGGTTCACTCTTCTTCAGAAGCGACAGCTCCGCTTCTTAACCCCTCTCAAAGCCATTAAAATATGTTAGTTGTGAGTCACTTTTGTGCAGATTAAAATGACTAACTGGGACTCCTGTCTTGTTGCAAGAAAGAAACAAGAATTGTCCTCCGTTCCATTGCTCCAAACGCTGTGCCGCTCTCTGCTGAGTCTAGAGTCCGTTCGGAATTAATAACTTCAAAGCAAATCGCCCTTTAAATCAAATGACAGTGACACCTCTTTCCAAACGTTGTAATACAAACAATATACTGCAATCAATCAAAATGTTTTTTTCTTCCCAAAATGAGACGTCCTGCACTGATGTGCAGCAGCCCAAGACTGTATGGCTGCAGACCTGCAGACTCCAGCAGCCATCTGAGTTCAGCTCAGATGTATGGAGTGACATTCATGCCATTGATGTCTGAAAGGAAATGCTTTTGACAAAAACTACAGATTTTATTTCTGTTTATGTCCAGAGATCAAGGATCCAGTGAGCAATTTCATGTTCATTTACTTTAAGGCTCAATAAAATGTTTTTTGACATAGAAAACCTGCAAAATCCACTTGTAATACACAGAAAATTCACAAGAGGTATTGATAAAGGAATCCATAAGGAATCGGATTGATAAGTGGAATCGATAATGGTATTGATATCGATAAAATGTTATTAATACTCATCCCTAGCAGTAATGCATGTTAAGTAGGGCTGAAACGATTCATCGAGTAATTCGATTACAAAAAATATTCGAGGCAAAGAATTTGCCTTCGTTTAAAGCTGTAGTACATCCGCCAGGCCTGTATGTGGCGCTGTAATGCTCCCACAAAAAATACAGAAGACGACCATAGCGCTAATCAATGTAGCAGGCAATGCTACAAGTTTACAAAGCCACACGCTGAGTAAAATAAAACCTTTTAAGAGAAAGAGTCCGCGCGGATCATCTGAAACGGACTTATTGCGCATTTAAAGTGAAGCAGTGTGTTTGTATATTTTAAAAAAAACAAACAAAAACGTTTTGCTCCACTGGCCGTTCTCCACCTCCGCAGATGAAACGAAAGGACGCACACTTTAAATGAGTCATGTTGAATGATTAAAAAAAAGCTTTCATTCAGATTTGGTAAGAGTTTTTATCAACAGGCAACTTTTGTGGAAACGCAATCCACAGCCATTTTTCAAATGCTGTGTTATTCGCCAAGTATCCACAGAAAAGAAAGAATTTGACTTTGGTTTGAGCTACACTCTGTACAGCATGTATAAATATACACTAAACACTGAAGAAATCACAGTAATAAAAAGTGCAAATGAAATATGCATTAAGAAGGAAAAAAATAATGCACTGTCCGCAGACTGAAGATTTCACAGACTGCCTGGGCTTATGGTTTTGCAAAGCTCTAAAACTCTTAATATGAAAAAATTAATAATAACCCGGCAAAACAGAGAGAGAGAACACCCTAAACTTAAAAATCTGCATGATGGCACAGCAACATTGTGCCACTGCTTAGGGAGAGCCATGCCACTACTGATATTGTTTAAAAACTCAAAGGTACTTTTTATCCAATTAATCGATAAAATAATCAATAGAATACTCGATTCCAGAAATATTCGATAGCTGTAGAGCTGGATATCAATTCAAATTTCAAGATTCGATTCCGATTCTTAAGAATCAGCATGGATTATTTCGATCCGATCTCGATTTGGGTTAGTGTTATTAGAACCATTTTTGAGCTGTTACATGATTGTCTAGTTATGCAACAGATTAACACTACTTCACAAAATGTGGCCCTCAAAATGCAGGCAACAGTGTTTCAGAGAGTTAAAAATTTTCTGGGGGATAGCGGTCCGGCAACGGGGGAAATTCTCCTAAGTTCTCCTGCTGCAAGAGAACGCGGATATTAGAAGAGTTCTCCTGCAGCAGGGGGAAGTTCTCCTAAGTTCTTCTGCGGCACGAGAACGTGGATATTAGAAAAGTTCTCCTGCAATGGGGGGAAGTTTTCATAAGTTTTCCTGCAGCAGGGGAACATGGCTCCCACAGTCCACACTAGTTAATCTTCATGCGCTGTTCCACGGAAATGGCACTTTATGAGGAACAGAAAAAAATGACTGTGTGAATTAAACAGTGGACGATTTTCTTTTCTTGCCCACAACAACAGTCCCAGTAGTCATGATTAACATCTTTAAATGGCTAATACGTGCCTCCAGAAACAACGCAACGGCCCAACTGCAGCATAATTTTTTCAGACATGCTGTTATAATGCTGGCGAGAAAAGGCTGATGGCGCAGGCCAGGTGGCGCTAAACTTCCTCAAAATTGGTCAAACCGTGTACTTTGGCGCCCCCTGGTGCCCAGTGTCATCAAGACCCTAATGTTTTTTCAGTTGCATTTGATAGGGTAGTGCTTATATTTGCAGATAACATTGAAATCTGGTTGGGGTCTTGATGGCACAGAGGGTTATGGGCCTTTAAATACAGCCAATTTCGCAAAATGACCAGACTTTGAGCACCCCCTGTATTCAGTGGCATCGATCCCCCAACCGGATATGTATGTAAGATGAAAGAGTTTGCCTCCATAAATCATTTGATAGTTAAACTAGCTTGGGGACTTGATGGCGCTGAATGTTACACCACTTGAAAGATGGGAATTTAATGAAATATCACTTTTTGCGTATTTTTGCCTTGATCTTTGATGACCCCTGGCAAGGTCACCATTTGGTTTTCGTTCGAAAAAATATGTGAAAGTTCATTTCTTGGTAGGTTCCATTTCCGAGCCATGTTTCGTTGAAATCAGAGTTGGCTTGAATCACAGCCCGCCTGATCCTTAAAAAAAAAAAAAAAAAAAAAGGCTCTTAACGGGCTGAAGGTGGCAGGAATGCAACAATAAGGATGCCGGCTGCGGTTAAACGCCATAGAAGAATGTAAATGGACTGCATTTATATAGCGCTTTTCCATCTGTATCAGACACTCAAAGCGCTTTACAATAATGCCTCACATTCACCCCGATGTCAGGGTGCTGCCATACAAGGCGTTCACTACACACCGGGAGCAATAGGGGATTAAAGGCCTTGCCCAAGGGCCCTTAGTGATTTTCCAGTCAGGTGGGGATTTGAACCAATGATCTTCTGGACTCAAGCCCAACACCTTAACCACTAGACCATCACCTCAAGAAGAACAAGAATGCTGATGATGCAATCTACTTGCAGCCCATGGAAGTTGGAGCCAAGAGCTATAACTAGCTGCAACGCATAATCATCATTTTGATTAAACAAGGCTAAAAGCAAAACGGAGGAGCTGGAATTTTTAAATATTTGGAGTTGTTTACAAACTGTTTACAAACAATCTCATGATCATTTGTGTGAACAGCATACTTTAGCGCTACACACTTGTTAAATTTAATGATCATAAACAATCATCTTCACCACACAGCCTCAGTGAAACAGGAAAGTGTGGACAACTGATTCAAAAAGTTTTTTATCCAGGTTTCATCTTTAAAAGGTTTGACAAATCAGTCCAGGTTTAGCTCTTGTTCAAACAAGATAGTTAGGGATTACATTCTTACAAAAAAGTAATGCCATCCCACTCAAAAATGTTGGAAAAAAAAACTGTCAGGATGACAGAAAAACTCCGTGTCACTGGATTAAAGGTACATTGTGTCATTTTTTGAAGAAGAAAGCAAATGCTATGTCCATATTAACATGCTTTTAATCTTTTCAATGTTATTTATTTTATTAACTTAGACTTTGACAGAAACTTGCAAGAAGGAACTTTGGTATTACAAATATTACATGTCATTTTTTGTCTATTATTGTTGCTTTCAGTGCATCTAAAACCACTCAAAATTAGTTAAAATGGGGCTTGCCAATAACATTTTAGAGGAATAAAACCCTATAACTTCGGGGGTCTCTTTCCCCCCTCGACCCCTGCTGGGGCATTGCCCCTGGACCCCACTGGAGTTCTTTAAGTGGGCCCCTGGACCCTCGGCTGTGAGCTGCGATCACATATTTTACCCGGCACTAAAATGGTCCTAGCTAGAACCCTGAATCAGAATGCTAAAAAATTCCATAAATTACATGTGTAAACATGATGGCTGGTGCCTGTGTGTGTTCATGAAAGACTGAATTAGCATAATTAATGCCCTAAAAATGTTACATAAGGATGTGCACCCCACCCACATATGCCAGATGTGTCCTATCAGAACACTTGGATCGGCAACAATGAAGAGAAACTTGAGTTGTTGGAGATTCTCCTGCACTCACACGCAGCATAAATATGCAGTGGTTAACTTCATAAAAACTGTATTTAATAGATAGTTTGTGCTCTTGCTTCTGAAACAGAAGGTCCCTGGTTCAAGACAATCTATGTCCTGTTCTCCATGTACTTCTGGAGTTGCATCAAAGGGTGATTGTTGTCATATGATATTTGTATTTGGACTCCCTGAGGTACAAATATAATATGATTTGCACGCACAAATATTATGACATTTGGACCCATCCGGTAATAAAACTACCATTGCTGGTTAAGAAAAAATACTTGAGAAGCTGAGTGAGGAATCGCAATGTCTGGACCTGAGATTGTCCTGCATCATGATTACGATTCACACCATTTCAGACTGCTGTCTGGGACATCCTGAGAAGTCATGGGATCCCCAAGAAGGTACTTGACATAATCATGGGCAGCCTATACACAGATAAATGACATGAACAGAATAATGAAATTAATGTTATATTTAACTTAAATTGACTCAAGTGTTGGCTGTCATAATGGATTAAAAAAAGACAAATCTTGAATAATTTATTCTGCCTTGCATAGGCCCACATTGAATGGCCCATCATACAGAGAAAATGGCCCATTTGTTCAGGCACTGAGGGGCCATTAGCCCATTCCACCCTTTTGAAATATGAGTTACTGGTTTAGGAAATTGAATTTTTTTCACATTTCAATTCCAGTATTGAATGTTCTTGAAAATTAAAATTTAATTTATCTCTGAAAGGATGTACTTGCATTTTTATGCTATATTATCATTACTATATCAATGGCATTAAATGGTGTTAAAATTACATTGATAATACTGTGATATTATCATTTATCATATTTCAGAGGCAGTATATCTTCCAGCAAGATTTATTATAGAGACAGGCCTACCCCTTGGTCCCATGAATTAATTACAAGAGACAAAGCAAGCAGCTGCCATTCATTATCAGTCAGAGTGGATGTTTTACTGTGACAAGTGACAAATGGTCTCTATGCTGCTAGCTGTTCAGATCCAAAATAGCAGAGAAGTGTATTTTATGCAAATGCTGAGGGATGTGACACAAGTGAAGGCAGCGTGACGTGCATTGGTTGGTTGGTTGCTAAATTAATTTATAATTAAAGCCAGGATAGGTAACTTTTTGTTATATTGGGTGAAATGGTCTGCCTATCCTAACAGGAGTCAATACATTATGTATTCAGAAAAAGGAACGAAAAAAAAAATCAGACTTCTGTAGCAGCTGCAGGATCGACAAAACTCCGACCAATATAAACCCCACGGTCCACTCAAAAAAAACAATCAGATGCCTTCATGTCTAGTTCTTCCTGCTCACATCACCAAGCTCAGCGCCCCCCCTCTGTCCCTCCCTCCTCCACGCGTGCACACTCCTCTTGTTTCACTGAAGAAGTTCACTTCGGTACAATGGCAGAGGGAATACAGCCGAAACTACCACTTCCAAAGGATTGTGACATGTCGGATTAATCATTTTCTCTGCAAATTGGCCGTTGAAAACGGTTGTAATCACTTCCTGAATCACAGACGACCGCTTCAGCCATTCATGCGCGCCTAACAAGCTGCAGAAAGCATTTTGAGATGTCTAAAAAGGTAATTATTTGTCATGTTTACATTGTCATGGCTTGGTAAAACAGTTGTGTGTTCTTTCCTTCTTGTGTGCAGCTGTTAAAGTATATTTATAACAGATTTAACTTATGATGTTCAGACGAGCTGCGCTCTGATGCAATCTGCTGACGTCACCACTCGCTCTGTTCACTTCTTTACTCCACTTGACAAGCTGAAATGTTCAAAAAAATCTTTCATGCATAAATGTAGTGCTCTGTGGTGCGATCTAATGGCCAACACAATGTGCAGTTCGTCAAGTGGAGTAAAGAAGAAGTGAACAGAGCCACTGGTTTTCTATGAAGACTTCAAACAGCCAATATGAAGTTTGTGTCTGGGCTATGTTGCCATGTTGGCAGCAGCTGCCGCTCTGATTTCACGTCATTTTTATTTCATTTATATAGCGCCAAATCACAACAAAGCTGCCCCAACATCTGCTAAAAGTGTGAATGCTGTTATCGTACATTAAATCTGACAAAAATGTCCTTCTGTGCGAATATTACAGCAGAGACATCTTAGATGATCTGTTAGAATGTTTCACCACACAATTAGCCATATTATTCCAGGTGTTTGTTATAAAACAGTTAAAACCACACAGCAGACACACAGTCCTCCGCAAGAACTACCAGCCACATAGAGTGGCCTCTGAGCTATCGTCACAATGAGAGCCAGAAATGCTCAGCCGTTGTCACTCAGAGCGGCCATGCCCACAACGAAACAAAACGTTATGGCTTATAATATCTTAAACTAATAAGTTAGAAAAAAAACCCCACACCCACTCACACACACACACACAGTTGTCATGGAGGAGGAGACTATCACTAGAGACCAAAAGTGTTTTGTTGCATCATGCTGTAAACATGCTTATTTCTGCTCTAAATTTAAACATTTTAACATGGACTCCAATGGGAATGTGCTCTGTTTTGGAGCCACCTTCAAGCAACCTGTCAAGGAACTGCAACTATTTGTACTTATGGTAGGGCTTCATCTGAGGCTATCAAAATTTACTGCTTGGAGACTACTTACATCTACTGGTTAAATAATTTATACACTTGTGTTATTACAAGCTGGAAGCCACATAGCATAGTTTGTGTAGATATGTAACAGTATATAAATAATGAATGTTTATGAGTTCAATGGTACGAATATTTCATGAGGTGAAAGATGGAATGTTCGATTTAACGAGGTGAGGTCGAGTTGAATGGTACATTCCATCTTTCACAAATTAAATATTCGTACCATTCAAAGAATGAAAAAACATTTATTTGTTTTATATAACAGCTAAAATAGATCATTGTCATTTGATATTTTATTAATTTATAAACAACAGAAAAGGGACTTGCATTTGGTGTTCCACTGGTGTTTTGATGTCAACAGTCCAACATGAACTTTAAATTGGAGTCCAAAATTGTTCTCAGTCAACTTGGAAATACAGTTAGTCCGTGATGCTGTGCACTGAGTTTGTGTACCCCCCCCCCCCCCAAAAAGTCTTTGTGTTCCTCAGTCCAGCAAAAAATCGCGTAAGAAATTAGTTCAACTGTTCATCCTAACAGCTCTTCATGCCTACAGATAGTTTACAGCGTAGTGGATTTTTTGTGTGTGTGTTAGAAGAATAAGCAGCGTCAGTTAGCTCTTTCATATCACTGCCCATCAGCAAAACAAACATCGCCATGTTTAGCTAAATGCCGTCCCCCGGTAGTGTAAGTGCAGCAGTGGTTGGGGCATGCAATAGCACATTTCGTATAGCACCAAAATTGCACACTAATAAAGAAATATTGCATGTTCAGTGAAACACAACGGCAAATGGTACGAATATTCCATGTCTCATGACATACAACCCGCCAATCACATGACAAAGATCCACTCAGCCATTATATAACAAGCAATATTCTAATCACTGAGTAAATATAACAGCTCCCAAACAATGCAGGGCTCGAAATATTACGTGCATGTGCAAGTTTGTGCATGTATTATTTGAGCGGTGCATGTAATTTTATACTGCGCTAATACTGGTGCAAGTAACTTTATCCAAGTTTTATCAACTATAAGCACCAGTAGAATGAACCAATAAAGGAATAAATAAGGAAAAAAACAATTTCCAGTGTGTTGTCTTCATCTTCCCTGTGCTTTCTGACTCTCACACACGGAGCGAGTTGCTGTGATGATTCGTTTGCGTGCGCACATGAAAAAAAAAAACTGTCTGCCGCTGCTACTGCTCTTCCCTCAAACTCTGTCATAACCGCACCGGACCTGCTTCGAGTTGCTTCAGCCCTTTCACACCGGGGCTGCTCCCAGTTGCATCGTGTGTCGTTATGACGACGCCACGTGGAAGCAACTCAGTGCCGAGACAATGCAGCTCGGCGGCACAACAGCACGAGGGACGCAAAGGACGAAGCAAATCGGACGCCGAAAATTAAACATGTTTGATTTTTGTTTGCGTCCTGTGCATGACGCAGAATTAAGTGGTTTCAGCGCAAGTCAGAGCAACAGGACGATACTCAGCGTGACTGGAAGCCACACCCTCACAAGACAATGTTACCCGATGCCAATTTATGATTTCTCTTGTGTTCCATTGTTCCTGAAGTATAAATCATGCAAGATTGTTTTTATACCATGTACACAATGCAGTAAAACTACACGCTCAAAAAGGAGCACAGAAAAAAAAATGCTGATTGCAGCAGCTGCTCCTCCTTAGGAGCAGGAGCAAACACTTTTGTGAGAAGACTCTCACAAAAGTGTTTAAATAAAATCCATAAGACATCTCCAGTCCACTCACGGACTGTTCACATGCGCACATATGAACAGTTAAAAGAAAAAAAAAAACTGTCTGGCTGGAGGCAGTTAGTTCCCTGCTCTCTGCTCAAACTCTCTCATCACTGTGTTAAAAAAAGGACATAAGTCCTGCTCACAGACTGATTGCCAGAGACAGGACATGTCCACATGAAGTATAACTCCAGACTAGGGATGGGTATCGAGAACCGGTTCCTTTCGGTATCGTTAAGAAATGATTCGATCCACCGACATCAATAAGCTTTGTGCTTAATGATTCTGTTATCGGTCCTTCAGAGTGGCCGTTGTTTTGGCGGGTGTTTGTCAGGAAAATGATCATTTCTCTACATTGATTACAGACCCTGCAGCGGGTCCTTAATCAACTTTTCTGCAGCGTGGCTTTGCTTTGAACCTTGAACCAGTCGAAGCGTGGTTTGCAGATTGAATCAGTGCTTCGGTTGATTGCTTCGTTTATTTCTTTCTTTCGCTTAATTTTCCCCCGCTAAAACCCTAAAGGGCATACGTCTGTGAGTATTATTTACCTTTTCTATGTTAAACCGACCTGTTATGGTCTTCTGAAACAGTTGATAGATGTATTTTATAACTTAAAAACGGGAGCGATGCTAACGCGTTAGCATGTCTATGGCATTTTCAATGTTAAAAGTTAGCATTTAGCAATTGCAGCCGTCATCACGTTCGGGTGCATTTGTTTTCAAATTGTAATATTCCTTAAATTTATTTTTGCCTATATATTAATAATCTAATGATTATTATATACAATTTTAGAGAAAGAGACAAAAAGAACCTGAATAGAAACACAACAGAAAATATATAATATCAACTAACATAAATAAATAAATGCATACAGAAATAAATGTTTCCTGTGAACACCTAGTGACTCTTACACCTCCATTTCATCCCTGTTTTATTTAAGCTTAATGACAGTTTGTTTCGGTCAAACCATATTTTCAGTTTGTTAATTTCTTCAGTGATTTGGCAGAACTATCTGCCAAACTAGAAAACTGCTGCATCCTAGTAAGAGCAGAATACTACTGGAATGAATCCGAATAAGGAAAGTTGTATTTTTTTTTTCTCACCTAAATGGATTCAGCACTCACTCCAGTTTATTGTCTGGAATAGTCCCAGATTGCATTTCAGAGCTTCTAGAATTCAAACATTTTCGTGCAGGTGGTGTTGGGGGGGGGGGTAATTTTGGGTTTCAGCTTTTTTGTTTTTCACCACTTTCATCCCTGAATATGAGTTGTGATTCACTTTTGTGCGGATTAAAGTTACTAGCTGGGACTCCTGTCTCTTTGCGAGAAAGAAACGAGAATCATCCTCCGTTCTGTTCACACAGCTCCAAACGTTGTGCGGCTCTCTGACAAGTCAAGATAGAACGATAGAATTCAGTCTGAATTAATAACTTCAAAGCGAAACACAGTTTTGTTTATTTTTATTTATGTCCAGAGATCAAGGATACAGTGACTAATTTCATATTTATTTACTTTAAAGACTCAAGGAAATACATAGAAAACCTGTAAAGCCTACTTTTATTACAAAATTCACGAGGTATCGATAAGGGAATCGATAAGGAATCGGATCGATAAGCAGAATCGATAATGGCATCGATATAAACCCATATATACCCATCCCTACTCCAGACATGTCCAAATTTACTCACGGATGGTTCATTCACGCGCGCATCTCGCGGTTACAGGAGTAAAGATAAACTATAACAGAACTCAGAGCGCAGACCTGCAGCTCAGCACAAGAACAAATATAAACTAGAGGAGAAATCAGAGTGCACCGTCTGGCTGCAGCCAAACGGTGCACTCTGACTTCTCTGTGCGGAGAACCTGCAGGCTGCGTTCTCACCTCCTCTCTGCCCCCTGCTGCGTGCACCTGATACAGAAATTCCTGCATCGTCATGATGCAACTTGAAGTGGGCACGGTGTGAAAGTTACTTTTGGTTGTGCAAGTAACTTTTTTTGGTGCAAGTAATTTTTTTGTTATTAGCACCAGTGCAAGTAGGTTAAAAAAAATGTATTTCGACCCCTGCAATGAGTAGTTAGTTTTATTAACTGTTCTAAGATTGATCATTATCAGGTTGCTTGTTTTTTTCTTCCCTCACCCCTCCACTCACCCAAATGCAAGTCAGAGAAATAGGAGCTCTGGTTCAGATATGGACTTCAATTCAAAGATCACAGAAGTTGTAAAATAAATTTTGTGACTACATTTGCTGAGAGCAGAGATGTTTCTACATGTACAGACAGAACTGTGAGACCTTGAGAATGTTTGAAATTAAACTCCATTTAAAAGTAAAAGGTAAATACTTATTTTGTGCTTTAGTAATGGACTGGGAAGGAGTTTGGAAAATTGTCATCTCAGTGCTGTGCAGTTCAAACTCACGGGATTGTCTCTTCATTTTGGACTGCCTTCTTATCTTTCAGCGGAAGAGGAGAGGACGGATGCAGTAGGATTTTCATGTCAGATATGACAACCTACAGTTTGAGTTCCTGTTCTGACAGAATGATTTGTGATGTACAGGAAAATGTTTCACTTGACTTGCTACAATTAGTTAGCTGTACAGTTGGGGTCGGAGGTTTACACACACTCAACATGGGCATGTACAACCCCAATTCCAATGAAGTTCGGACATTGTGTAAAATGTAAATAAAAACAGAAAACAATGATTTTCAGATCCTCTTCAACCTATATTGAATTGAATACACCACAAAGACAAGATATTTAATGTTCAAACTGATTGACTTTTTTGTTTTTGTGAAAATATTTTCTAATTTTGAAATGGATGCCTGCAGCACATTTCAGAAAAGCTGGGAAAGGGGCAACAAAAGACTGGGAAAGTTGATGAATGCTCAAAGAACACCTGTTTGTAACATTCCACAGGTGAACAGGTTAATTGGAAACAAGTGGGTGTCATGATTGGGTATAAAAGGAGCATCCCCAAAAGATGGGGCGAGGATCACCACTTTGTGAACAGCTGCATGAAAAAATAGTCCAAAAGTTTAAGAACAGTGTTTTTCCACGTTCAGTTGCAAGGAATTTAGGGATTCCATCATCTACAGGCCATAATATAATCAGAAGATTCAGAGAATCTGGAGAACTTTCTACATGTGAGCGGCAAGACCAAAAATCAACATCGAATGCACGTGACCTTCGATCCCTTAAGCTGGGTTTACACTGTGCGTGTTTTGGCTCTTTTTGAGCCTATTTTTCACTCGTGTGAGAAATTTTTGGATTGCGTGAGTTTCAGCTTAATCGTGTGTTCTGCATCGTGTAGTATACATGGAGTAACGAGCTGCGTTTAACCTCTCACGACCACCTCCCCATCGGCAATCGTATGGCCGGATGAAAATCAAATGTGTTTGGCCCTCATGAGGGTATTGCGCTGTTGATGTAGCACTACGAGCCGATTTACCCCATCCTCTCGCACCGCGCATGTACAAACGCCAATGCAGAATTGGAGAGAGCATAAACAGTGATCATCTCTTTGGGAGAGAGCAGCTTCTGTTTACATTTTACTTCCGGAAACACGAGTCCGAAGTGTGGTTTTTGAACGTACAATGTGAGTAGTCGGATTGCATCAGAGCATCTGGCCGTATAGTGAGAACATAAATCATGCAGTCTGAACGTTTACACCCTGCGGTTTTGTTGTACAGTTTGAGCTGAGCCAAGTACCTTAATTGAAAAAATAGTACAGTGGCTGCCCATCATTAGGCAGCACTGCATTAAAAACCAACATCATTGTGTAAAGGATCTTATCGCGTGGGCTCATTGTCGTAAAAGAGTCAAATTGTGATTTTTTTTTTCATATATTAATACTAATAACAACAACAATAATAGTAATAATAACTCCCAATAACTAATAACACTATGTAACAAATTTTTATTTTTGTTTTGTTCCTGGGTACACAGTGTGTTTTCCTATCCTCTTATGTCTTTAATAAGTAGAAAATAGCTGTTATTCCACAGAAACCTTTGCTTCTGTGATCAAGACAATGATATTTTGAAATTTGTCTGTTTTCAAGAATATTCTCGGTTCGCCTTCACTACTACTGAGTAGTCTCCTAGAATATTCTTGAACTGCTAGAACTTTCCAGAAGTTTCCAGAATTATCTAGAAATTTCAAGAAACTTTTAGAACTTTCTAGAACGTTAAAAAAAATAAAATCAAAGTTTGTGCTGAATGTAGTCATTTTTCCACAGACTTTAGACATAAGCAGTTGAAATATAACACTTAGAAGCCAGGAACAAAAATTGTGTTACATAGTGTAATGCTACAGTACAATTTTACAGAAAGACACAAAAAGAACCTGATGAAACAAAACACAACAGAAAAGATAAAACCAACTAACAATGAAAATAAATAAATAACGGTTTCCTGTGAACACCTAGTGACTCTTACACCTCCACTTCATCCCTGTCTCTTCAATTTGTTTTGGTCAAACCATATTTTCAATTTGTTAATTTCTTCAGTGATTTCTCCAGAACTATCTGCCAAGCTAGAAAACTACTGCATCCTAGTAAGAGCAGAATACTACTGGAATGAATTTGAATAAGGAAAGTTGGGGTTTTTTCTCACTAAAATGGATGTTGCATTCACTGCAGTTTATTGTCTGAAATAGCCACAGATTGTATTTCAGAACTTCTAGAATTCAAAACTTTTTGTGCGTTTGGTGTTGGGGGGGAGGGGGGGGGGTAATTTTAGGTTTCACCTTTTTTTTTGTTTTCACCACTTTCATCCCTGAATATGTAAATCGTGAGTCACTTTTGTGTGGATTAAAGTCACTAACTGGGACTCTTATCTTGTTGCGAGAAAGAAACGAGAATCATCCTCTGTTCTGTTCACACAGCTCCAAACGCTGCGCGGCTCTCTGCTGAGTCAAGTTAGAATGATAGAGTCCAGTCAGAATTAATAAATTCAAAGCGAAACGCATTTAAATCAAATGACACCTCTTTCCAAACGTTGTAATACAAACAAACTGCAATCGATCAAAACGTTTTTCCTCCCAAAATGAGATGTCCTGCGCTGACGTTCAGCAGCTGGCTGAGCTCAGCTCAGAGGTACAGAGTGACTCTCATGCCAGAATGTCTGAAAGGCAATGCTTTTGACAAAAACTACAGATTTTATTTATTTTTATTTATGTGCAGAGAGCAAGGATCCAGTGACCAATTTAAAATGTTGTTGACATAGAAAACCTGTAAAGCGTACATTTAGTGCATGGAAAATTCACAAGAGGTATCAATAAGGGAATCGATAAGGAATCGGATCGATAAGTGGAATCGATATCGATAAAATCTTATCAATGCCCATCCCTAGTGAGGGGAAAAAAGTTGTATTTGTCATGATTTTAACAGACATTTTTTTATTCACCGATACTGTTCATGTTGCAATTTAATAGAACAATTATGTATTTTATTTTAAAATATTATTTATAACATTGGATGCCTTGTTTTCATTCAGGACTGCAGACAAACGTTTCCTTTCTCACACAGCTATTTTTAAAGATAGAAAACAAGCATTTGTCTTTTTTGTTTGTTTGTTTCCCTCTCATCTGAAAAAAATGATCAAATCCATGGCTTAAAGAAAAAAGTATCCAATCTGAACTGTGGCTTTCATACATAACGCGCATGTGTGTGTGTTAGAGTTCCTTAATTGAGAGAGTAACGTCAACTCAGAACATGGCACCATTGTGGTTCCAACTGTGCTGAACTACTGAACGAACCTTTAATGTTTTCAACATTTTTTAAATCATTTAACCACATACAGCAACACGTCCAGGTACAGGTGCTATCAAAATAAATATAAAAATAGTTAAGCTATCAAAATGCCATAAATTTATAATTTATGATGGTTTATTTAATGAATTTAAAGTCTGATTTGTGCACCTGCACAACTATAACTCTGTATCATGCAGTGACGTGCGTGACAGTTTTAAAATTCTCCGTCTCTGGATTTTGCTTTATTCTGGACTAATTTGACCCTCAACAAGCTTTTCTTTCTATAAACATCACCTCCAAATCAAAGGGAAGCTGTACATTTTCCTCTTTTACCGACTTCGTGTTGTAAATGTGCAGACTTTACTGATCCATCTGTAATTTTTTTTTTATCAGGGAAATGACTCTGGCCCCACTTTACTCAAATCGGGGAGTGTCAGAGCTGAACTTTTATTTGTACTTCTGTTACTTTGCACGTCCAGATTGCTTGGGGTTTTTAATAGAAATACATTGCGATTGGACGGGACATTTTATCTGATGTGAGCAAAAAATATACAGTGTTTATGTTTATTACATGGAGAACAACATTGGGACTTTTTTTTTGTCAGGTGACTGTGAATTTCTGGTTAAAATGATGATGGTTTAGGTGAGTTTTACTGTACATGGGACTGAACATTAAATTTACCTCTCAAAACTTTGACGATGATGTCGCTTCCATCCCACACAGCTAACTTTATTTTCCACAGTTTTTCTTCTGTTAAGATCTGAAGGGAATCTGTACATCTTGAAGCCCTTGTTGTGTCTATTTGTGCCTCCAAATGCACAACAGCCCGGCATTTTCAACGAATAAATAAATAAAATAGCTGGATTTCCATGCAGACAGATTAACAGAGAACACTATTTTGGAACCAAGATGGCACCACAAGTCACGTGACCCCCCCCCCCCCCTTTTTTTTTTCCGTTTTTCGACTCCTCATGTTGCCACTCTCTCAGTTAAGGCACTCTAGCGTGTGTGATAATGTAGTATTTTAATTTGTTAAACTTTTAAAACTGTTTGAATGAAGTAGTCCATTTAATGCTTCACATATGAGTTTCTTAATGAGAGTCACATGTCGATTTGGCAAAAGGTGTCCTCAGGTCGTCCTTGCTGACACAACTCCAAATGTACAAGGATTAGATTTTTTCCTAATCTTACAAAATCTGTCATTGTTGACACACTTCCCCTTGCAATTGAATGGCAAAGTGTGTCCAAACCTTTGACCGGTATGATGTATTTTTTTAAGCTGTTAAATGTTGAAACAGCTTGCCATTATGCTACCGGACTGTGTTTTGCTGCATGTTGGCTGTAAGAATTGTTCTTAACGGTAGCATTTCAAATGGAAATGTATTGGTGTACCAGGTTTTGTCCAGGGCCTTGAGTTGGCTCTGTGGCCCCACACCATGCTTCAAGGTCACAGTGGTTTCTGTGGGGAGGCCATGATTGGTGCCTCAACATCCTCTTTGTGTCTATGTGTGGGAAGAACTGAGAGGCCTCTGGCATGCTTTTCACTACAAAGCAGACATCGAGTGGCACTTTCACTTCGTGAAGTTTTCTTGATCATTCATGCCTGATGGACCAAAACTCGTCATTATGGTCTTAATAACAGACATAGTGGTCAGCCTTGCATGTATGATTTGTCAGGATAGTAATCCCTTGCTTTTCTTCATCTTGTCATCAAGTCACCAGCTCATGAATGATGCCAGTCTGAACACAAACCGCACCAGCAGGGTGTAGTATCCCTCAGAAAGGGAAGTCCAGAGGATTGTGGCTGTTGTATGTGGCACAGGGGACATATAATCTGTGGTCTGTTTCAGAGCAAGAGTCCTAGCAGCTCTGGTTTAGGCCTACTTCAGTCTCCTGTGAAGAGAAGCATTCACAGTATTCCTGCCACTCAGGCCCCCTCCCTCTCAAGACATAGGAACAGTATTAATATACTCTGAATGGAGACAGACAGACGAGCATTATTGAGCACTGCAGCCACTAGTGAAGCCAGATGCCTTTTAGAAAGCCAGAGGGAAAATTTTCACTGTATGAAGCATTACAGCCACTATTGGTGTCAGCTTTAGGCTGCGTATCTGTCTGGCTCATTCATTCGTCTCCTTAAGAACAGACTACACAATCATGTGCCTTCTTAAAGAAATGTTAACCTGAAAAGATGATGTAAATAGGGTGTGTTATCTTGGACAATTCCTGTAGATATTTGTGTATTCTCAAATGAATTTCACATTAATTTGATGATAGAGAATTTTATTCCTTTATTAATTTCCTATAATGGCAGGTTTTGTCTGACATATGATGTTTTCCCAATGTAATTATACATCCTGATCCAACGTAGAGCTATGTAATGCAGCGTACCAACGAGGGATGCGCCGATCCACAATTTTTCACTTCCGATCCGATCCTCTTACTTGAATTTGGATATCTGCAGATACTGATACTTTTCCAATCCGATACCAGAGCTCTGTTTGCTTTAATATTTCTGTTATCATTAGTGTTGATTTTGTATGAGGATTTTCTTAAAAAGGAGACCTGAAAGTTCAGCTACAATTTGCCAGAAGGTGCATCAAAGAAGACAGCCTAGATTTGTTGTTTTGGTGAAAGAATTAAGTACTTTTATTTTTTTATAGACTTTTATAGCCTTATAGACTTAAAGAGAAAATAATAAATAATAATAAATCTCTCTCTCCTCAATTTTTAATTTCAGTGGAGCTTTATTGATATGGGAGACATATGTTTACATTGACAAAGCAAGTGTTACACTGTAAAAATTAAGTCCTCTGTCTGTCTCTCTCTCTCTTTCTCTCTCCCTCTCTCTCTGTCTATCTCCCTCTCTTTCTGTCTCTTTTTTTCTCTCTCACCTGCTGTTGCTCTCCCTCCGTCTCTCTTTTTCTTTCTCTCTTGCTCTGTTTGTGCTGCGCAAACTTTGAACTTTTGGAAACACAAAGCCTTTCAACTGTAAAATTAGTGTATCATCATCGATACTCGCGCAGGATTTTATTGGAGACTTTTTTCCCTTTCAGCGGACAGAATCTCTGTTCAGCTCCTCCTCGGCTGCACGCTGAGCTGGCTTTTCATAGTGTTTTACAGCCCTAGGACAGTGAAGTGGCTACCTTTTTAGCACACATTTTCAGCAACAATTCAATTAATTTTATGGAAAATCCATGCTTGACGAACAGACAAATTGAATCCGAGAGCCAGGCAGAAATTTGCCACTAACTGCAGCTAGAACACTGCAGAAGAGAGTTCTCTCAAGCAGCCTGGCTTCAGAAAAAATTCCGTCTCCTCTCCTCCCGCTTGGCAGTAAACAAGCAGAGAGAAAACAACAGCCGTTGTTCACAGTGGCTCTTCTCCAGTATCGGAAAATGTCGCGGGTTGGATCGGTATTTTCCGATGCGTGAATTGGTCTCATCGGTACCAACTACACCGAACTACACTGAGTTTATGCAGCACTATGTGGCAATGTGCCGAAGGATGCAAAGGGGCAAAATTAAACATGTTAAATTTTTTTTGCAGACTTTCGCCATAGAGCATGGTCGCAATGTTCCTCGTAAGTCTACACAACACGCCGTTACTGTATGTAAATCTGCACAACACTGCGCTACTGAACACCTGTATACCATGCAGGGTGAAAAATCCTTTTCTGTGTTTTAATCACTCCATACCTGCATTGCTAGATTTTATTCATCCCACTGGACTTTGCTGGCAGTAAAGCTTCAAAACTACAGAAGAAGAAGAGATGGGCCTGGCCAGGCTTCCATGTTCACTAACTCATCATGGACAGATCACCAGCAAGAGGACATGTCCGCATCCAGTCCTCACGGATGGCTTGCCAGTGAGAGGACATGTCCACCGTCCACTCCTCATGGACAGATTGCGTGTGCGATCACCGGCTGCAGCTTTCTTTCACCTCCTCATGTTCTTTCACGATTGTGGCACATTAAATAAAGTCCATTAACTCCTTAGTAGAAAAAGCTTGAATCTTTGACTGGACTGAGGTGCTTGACGCGAGGACGTTTCGCTTCAAATCGCAGAAGCTTCCTCAGCTAAAATTCTTGCTCTGGGTAACTCAGACCACCATGTGGAGAACACACAAGATTTTGTGAACAAGATCAAGGACCTGCAGCTGGAGGCAGATGAAACAATCGTGTCATTTGATGTGACTTCGTTGTTCACCTGCATCCCCACCGCTGAGGCCGTCTCAGCTGTGAGGCAGAGACTGCTGGAGGATGTGTCTCTACTTGAAAGGACCAAACTTACACCAGACCACATCTGCCAACTCTTGGAGATCTGTCTTAACACCACGTATTTCCTGTTTAGGGGGAATTACTACAGGCAGATTCATGGTTGTGCGATGGGGTCTCCGGTAGCCCCCGTTGTGGCCAATCTGTACATGGAGCGAGTGGAGAAGACAGCTTTGATGTCTTTCACGGGCATCTCTCCCAGTCACTGGTTCAGATATGTTGATGACACATGGGTTAAAATCAAGCAACAGGAAGTTGAGGACTTTACAGAACACATCATCTCGGTGGACGCCAGTATCAAGTTCACACGTGAGGATGCCAGAAACAACCATTTAGCCTTCTTGGACTGTGATGTTACGATTGGAGAGAACAGGCAGCTCCAGACAGGGGTTTACAGAAAACCAACTCACACTGAACAATATCTGCTCTTTGGCTCAAACCACCCCCTTGAACACAAGCTCGGGGTGATCAGGATGCTTCAACACAGAGCCCTACAGGTGCCCACAACTGCAGAGGGAAGGGCTAAAGAACAGTAACTTGCCAGGAAAGCCCTCACAGTATGTGGGTACCCACGATGGTCCCTGGACAAAGTGCAGAAGTCCCAGAGAACAAAGAGACCAGATAGACAGGACAAGAAGAAGAGTGTCTCTCCCTTATTTAGCAGGAGTAGGGGAAAAACTACAGAGGATCTTCAGACAGCACAAAATCCCAGTTTACTTTAAACCGGGTAACACCTTGAGACAGAAATTAGTTCACCCTAAGGACAGGATCCCTAGTTACAAACAGAACAATGTAGTGTATTCTATCAGATGTCAGGAAAACTGTAACGAACACTACATAGGTGAGACTAAGCAATCACAAAAGGCTATACCAGCACCGCAGAGAGGGTGCCAGTGAACCTCAGTCTGCAGTTCATCTCCACCTTAAAGACACTAACCACACGTTTGAGGACAAGGAAGTTAAAATATTAGCCAGAGAGAAGAAATGGTTTGAGAGAGGGGTCAAGGAGGCATTCTTTGTGAAACGTTTGAAACCCAGCCTTAACCGGGGAGGGGGTCGGAGACACGCTTTATCCCCTGTTTACAATGGGGTACTCAGGTCAAAGCAGTTTCAGTCTTTTGTTCATGGTAATGAGTCATTCACATCATCAGCAGAGTCGTCAAGGGAGCCATCAGGAGAGGGTCCCTCCCATCATTAGGAGGGACAGCTGCCCTGTCATTAGGAGGGTGCTAACTAGAGCACAATAGGTGCTAATTAGAGCTATTGTTTAGTCACTGGCCTATAGCAGTCTGCCTCTCGGTAGGAGGGGTCTGGTTAGGTTTAAAACTCCAGCTTTTGTGACTTCTTGATTATTCTTCTCTAGTCAAGACAGAAGTCAGACCACCAGAGCAAGAATTTTAGCTGAGGAAGCTTCTGCGATTTGAAGCGAAACGTCCTTGCGTCAAGCAACCAGTCCAGTCGAAGATTCAAGCTTTTTCTACTATGGAAACCACCTGGACAACTGAGAGCCTACACAGATCCATTAACTCATGCTCACCGACGGATCGCCAGCCAGAGGACATGTCCACCGTCCACTCCTCATGGACAGATTGCGCGTGCGATCACCTGCTGCAGCCTTCTTTCACTTCCTCAAGTTCTCTCACGATTGTGGCACATTAAATAAAGTCCATTAACTCCTGGAAATATTGTATCAAATCCATCTGCGTGTCCAGGCAGTCTGTAAAATCAGTGTCATGAAGCCAAGCTTTGCCCCCCTGCGTGCAAACATTTTTTTGTCCCTGTGCAGCCATTCCTGCATACTAGATATGCAGCACAATGCAACTCTACGTAGGACCGGTGTGAAAGGGGCTTTATGGTGAATTGTGCCCAAAAGGTGGAGCATGACCATGACACACATCCTCCTAAATTCACCATACTGAAAAGAATAAAGAGTTTTGTTTTTGTTTTGTTTTTTGTGTCCCTCATCTCAATGCATGAAATGGGTCGTTGTCTGGTGGCTCTGGCAGTCCTCCTTGAGAGACAAGGGGCTTCCACAGAGTGGTGAAAGCACCGTTTCGAGCCATGAAATGGGCATCATAAGCGGGTTGTTGCGGCTGAGCTGTTGAAAGCCGGGCTGGCTGTGAGCAGTGAACGTCGGGCTGGCTGCGAGCAGTGATGAGGGACTGCTGGCTGCATGAGGAGAAAGTGCCACTTTTATCTGTGAAATGGCTGCTGTGAGCGAGCTGTGCCGATGGAAGCTGGGCCGGCTGTGTGTAGAGCTCTGCTCGGGGCCAGGTAGGCTTGGAGCGGTGGTTGTGATTGAAGCGAGCTCAGCTGTCCACGCCGAGTGAGTGGCGATCCTCCAAGCCAAGCTGTTGCTGCTTATTGCAGTTGTGATGTGCTGGTCGGCTGGCTGGTTGGCTCATGGCTGGTGCAATTGCCCGCTACCTGTGTGATTCGTGGCTGCTGTGATTGAAGTGGGCTCGGCTGTCCGTGCTGAGTGAAAGCCGGTCCAAGCTGGGCCGCTGCTGTTTATTGTGGCTGTGAAATGCTGCTCCATCGGCTGTGTGTTGTATGGGTGTGGTGAGCCGGTGCAATTCTCCGGCAGCCGTGTGATTTGTGGCCGCTGTGGTGAGCCGAAGGCGCTGCTGATGCGGCTGTGTGTCCTGCTCGGCCGGCTATGTAAGGCGAGGTGACGGTGATGAGCGGGTGTCAGGTTGTTCGAGTGGTGAAGAGACCCACGGCATCACCTCCACCAGCTCGGCACTGATGAGTCAGAGCGTGCAGCTGAGGACTACAACTGACCAAAACAGTTTTTTCCCAAAAATGAGACGTCCTCCTTTATTTATGAATTAAATCGATGTAACTTGAAAAATTCAATTACAAAAAATGTTTGAGGCAAATTCTGTGCCTCGAAGCGCTGGTTAACATTGTAGTACATATGCCAGGCCTGTGTGTGTGGTGCTGTAACGTCCCTAGAAAAAAAAACAGAAGAAGACTACAGCATGCGCATAAGCAGTGTAAGAGCTAATCATGTAGCACCAAAAGCTACAGCTTTCCAACATGACACACAGTAAAATAAAGCTTTTTAAAAGAAATAGGGTTCACCCTGATCATCTGAAGTAGACTTAATGCGCATTTAAAGTGAAGCAGTGTGTTTTTCTATTTTTAAAAAACACACGGTTTGGTCCGCTGGCTGCTCTCCATTTTACGTGCACTTTAAATCAGTCAAGTTTATTCAAAAACTGCCTTTATTTGGATTTGATCAGTGTTTTCATTGACAGGGTGCAGAGTGGATTCATGGGTGTGGCTTTTGTGGAAAAGCTGCACTCCAGAGCCCAATTTTTCGCAGGCTGTGCTCACTTTCACGTGCAGCCTGACTGACTGAGGACCGACCACCTACGCTTACGGTCCAGTGTCAGTGGAGTGCTGAACTCCTGACACCAGGAAAGATCCAAAACTTTTAAAGATGTGAAAAAATGAATAATTACCCAGCAAAACAGAAAGGGATACACTAAATTTGACAGTCTGCATGAAGCCACAGTGACATTGTGCCATTGCTTAGGGAGAGCCCTGGACTAAAAGTACTTTTTATCCGATTACTCGATTAATCGAATAAAAAAATTGCTAGAATACTGTATTTCAAAAAATATTCTATAGCTGCAGCCCTACACTGATCTTGACATGCAGCATTTCAGTTGACATATCCTTTAAAACATAGAAGAATGGAAATAATGCATGCCACTATCCAGCCCCAAAATCTCAAAGTGTGTCTTGGTACCTGAATAATTTCAAATTCTGTTCTACTGTTTTCTTCATAAAAGCCTCCCTGTTCACTGTCACAGAGGCTGCATCGTTCTTACCCTCTATTTACACTAAGCCATGAAAATGTACAAATTGTTCATTAATGTGCATTATCCTCATCAAATAAACAATAAAGAAAAAAAAAAGAATGTACTTTTTTATAATACTTGTTGGCCTAGCCAGATAAGCAATGATTTTCCTGGAGCCCTCACCTCTATTTTTACATGAAACAAAAAGTGAATAAATTTATTTAGTACCTTTCCATATAAGCAATATTTGTATTTTAAAAAAGAAATTGACAGAAGCCAAAGAACAGAAAGATGAACACAGGCAGGAACTGGGTTCCAAAGCTCCTGCCAAAACTAGAAAAGCTCAGAAGTGACTGAAGGTTTAACAAGTTGATGCATTAATGTGCCATAAGTGCTTCTATTGTTCCATTTAAATTGATAGTGAGAATTATTATTTTTGAGAACTTTGAGTTGTCATTTCCTTTTTTGAGTCACACTGTATGTTTTTTTTATTAAAGGCTGGTAACACAGTACAAGTTGACTGGGTGGAAGACTGGGATGGAAAAATTAACTTGACTCAACAAAAGATTATTATTATTATTATTATTTTTTTTTTTTAGATTTTTTTGGTGGGTAAATACACCTACCTATGCACCAGAATGCATCTGAGATTTCACATTTTTCTGGGGTAGAACCCCCCCAGATCCCCCGCCAGGGACTTCGGGCCCCCATACCATCACAGATGCTGGTTTTTGAACTTTGCGCTGGTAGCAGTCTGGACAGTCTTTTTCCTCTTTTGTCCAGAGTACACAACGTCCATGATACCCAAAAACAATTTGAAATGTGGACTCATCAGACCACAGCACACTTTTCCACTTTGCGTCTGTCCATTTCAAATGAGTTTGGGCCCTGAGAAGGTAGCAGCATTTCTGGATGTTGTTGATGTATGGCTTTCGCTTTGCATGGTAGAGTTTTAACTTGCACTTATAAATGTAGCGATGAACTGTATTAACTGATAATGGTTTTCTGAAGTGTTCCTGAGCCCACGCGGTAAGATCCTTTACATAATGATGTCGGTTTTTAATGCAGTGCCGCCTGAGGGATCGAAGGTCACGAGCATTCAGAGTTGGTTTTCGGCCTTGCCGCTTATGTGTAGACAGTTCTCAAGATTCTCTAAATCTTCTGATTATATTATGGACTGTAGATGATGAATCCCTAAATTCCTTGCAATTGAACATTGAGAAATATTGTTCTTAAACTGTTGGGCTATTTTTTCATGCAGTTGTTCACAAAGTGGTGATCCTCACCCCATCTTTGCTTGTGAACAGCTGAGCCTTTTGGAGATGCTCCTTTTATACCCAATCATGACACTCACCTGTTTCCAATTAGGTGTTCTTTGAGCATTCATCAACTTTCCCAGTCTTTTGTTGCCCCGTCCCAACTTTTTTGAAACGTGTTGCAGGCATCCATTTCAAAATGAGCAAATATTTGCACAAAGACAACAAAATTTATCAGTTTGAACATTAAATATCTTGTCTTTATGGTGTATTCAGTTGAATATAGGTTCAAAAGGATTTTCAAATCATTGCATTCTGTTTTTATTTACATTTTACACAATGTCCCAACTTCATTGGACTTGGGGTTGCAAGCAGAATGAGTTAACGATGCCTCTTTTCAAGTTGGTTCTGGCAGTGCTGTACTGGGCGTCATCCATCAATTAAGTTTCCTTCCTCAGTAAACACCTGAGTGAGTTTTTCATTACCACTGCTGCCTATATGTTTTATCAGAGGGGTTGGTAAGGTTATATATACATTACCCTTGTGCAGTGTCTTGGGGTGACATATTGGGATTTGGTGCTATATAAATAAAATTAATTGAATTGAGTGTATTGTCAGTGCCAAGGCTGCAGTTTTTCCTTAACTGCCATAAAATTTCAAGCCTGGAAAAACAATTGCTGTGGCAGCATTAATCAACTTGCAGTTCGGCATCTGTTTGAGTTGTGCATTAACCAAGCCCAACTGTATTGAACCAGTATACCGTAGCACCTCGCTAGCACAGACAGTGGAGTCGCAGGGATTCAAGTTAAATGTTGCTGCGATGGATTTCCGTTAATTGGGCCACCAAAAGGCAGGTTTTGTGCTGACATCTACTGCCATCTACTGGATGACAGTGTGAATAGTGACATATATATTTGTGAAACTCGGAGCAGTTTTGCACTCAGTATTGTGTAACTGAGCAATGTGGTGAATGCATGTGACCGGTGAGCCACAAATGCTGAATCACACTTCACAAACAGAATTTTCAGGTTTGCAAATTCTTTTTTTTTTTTTTAACAAATGAAAAACCCCCGATATATTTACAAATACACATTTATTTGTAAAAACCAAAACACAAGTTACAAATTGGTAATTTGTGTTTGTGGATCACAAAACGAACAAATCAAGGGATATTTTTAATCACCCTCTGTGCATTTGCTGGTATGACAATGTTGCTTTGTGTGAATTACAAGCTGTTTGTTTGGTGATTTGTGCAGTTTTGTGCAGAGAATGTCTCAATATTGCGTAACTGATCAAAGTGATAGTGTGTAATCGGTGATCTACAAATGCCGAATCACAGTTCACAAACAGAATTTTCAGTTTTACCAATGCCTTTTTTTTTTGAACAAAAGAATAAAACGATCTATTTACAAATATACGTTTATTTGTAAAAACCAACACACAAGTTACAAATCAGAAATTTGTGTTTGTGGATCGCAGAGCACATGTGGGGATATTTGTAAATCACCCTTTGTTTTCCACAATGCTGTAGGAGTGCAGGTCTTTTGAAATGAAACAGGCATCGGATCTAGTTATTTTTTAACACACTCATGGATATAACATTTGCTGTCATGCCCCAAAACATACATACAGTTTTTTTAAATCTGTGAGCAGCATAGAGACAGACACAGTAAATATAAACTCTTGGAACATAACACAGTGGAAACGTGTTGTGGTCAGACAAGTCAGTATTACAGATCTTTTTTTGTATGAATGAAATGTTTTTAAATTGGATTACAGCTCATGTTATTCATGTTAGATGAATTTACTCTGCAAGGTGCTTTTTTGTTGTTGTTGTGTGTGTTTTTTTTGTTTTTTTTTTTGGACTAGTCTACTGACAAAATATGGAAGGTCTGGTGCGACATCAGGCCGCCTTCAATATTTTGTCGGTTTTGAGTTTGATTTTTGCGCAAATTACCATATAATAAAGTATCACTCTGTACAGATCAGGAATCATCGTAGGCGGTGACACTGTTCAGCAGACATCAAATCTGTGAAATCTTACACCAATTCATATGAAACGTCAAATGAATAATAAGTAATGTATTAAGATGATGGTCTTGCCTTCTTAAATGTGCATACAGCATGTTCTGATTGCATTCAGGGACAGTGATTCAACACAAATGAAGATTGGTATGCTTTGGCTTTTCGGTTGCTAGTTTGGAAGAAAAAGTAAGTTAACCAGTTCCATTTATTCTTCCGAACTTTCTGGTTGGAGTTGGTGTAGCTGGCTCGCAGTTGTATGCTGTGTACTTTATTTTAAAAATCTATTTTTGAACTTTTAGAATGCACAGGACATGGTGGGACGTCCCTGGGGATGTGGTACATGTTATATACAGTAGTGTTCAGAATAATAGTAGTGCTATGTGACTAAAAAGATTAATCCAGGTTTTGAGTATATTTCTTATTGTTAAATGGGAAACAAGGTACCAGTAGATTCTCACAAATCCAACAAGACCAAGCATTCATGATATGCACACTCTTAAGGCTATGAAATTGGGCTATTAGTAAAAAAAAAGTAGAAAAGGGGGTGTTCACAATAATAGTAGCATCTGCTGTTGATGCTACAAACTCAAAACTATTATGTTCAAACTGCTTTTTTAGCAATCCTGTGAATCACTAAACTAGTATTTAGTTGTATAACCACAGTTTTTCATGATTTCTTCACATCTGCGAGGCATTAATTTTGTTGGTTTGGAACCAAGATTTTGCTCATTTACTAGTGTGCTTGGGGTCATTGTCTTGTTGAAACACCCATTTCAAGGGCATGTCCTCTTCAGCATAAGGCAGCATGACCTCTTCAAGTATTTTGACATATCCAAACTGATCCATGATACCTGGTATGCGATATATAGGCTCAACACCATAGTTGGAGAAACATGCCCATATCATGATGCTTGCACCACCATGCTTCACTGTAAACTGTGGCTTGAATTCAGAGTTTGGGGGTCGTCTCACAAACTATCTGCGGCCCTTGGACCCAAAAACAACAATTTTACTCTCATCACTCCACAAAATATTCCTCCATTTCTCTTTAGGCCAGTGGATGTGTTCTTTGGCAAATTGTAACCTCTTCTGCACATGTCTTTTATTTAACAGAGGGACTTTGCGGGGGATTCTTGCAAATAAATTAGCTTCACACAGGCGTCTTCTAACTGTCACAGCACTTACAGGTAACTCCAGACTGTCTTTGATCATCCTGGAGCTGATCAATGGGTGAGCCTTTGCCATTCTGGTTATTCTTCTGTCCATTTTAATGGTTGTTTTCTGTTTTCTTCCACGCGTCTGTTTTTTTTTTTGTCCATTTTAAAGCATTGGAGATCATTGTAGAAGAACAGCCTATAATGTTTTGCACCTGCGTATAAGTTTTCCCCTCTCCAATCAACTTTTTAATCAAACTACGCTGTTCTTCTGAACAATGTCTTGAACATCCCATTTTCCTCAGGCTTTCAAAGAGAAAAGCATGTTAAACAGGTGCTGGCTTCATCCTTAAATAGGGGACACCTGATTCACACCTGTTTGTTCCACAAAATTGACAAACTCACTGACTGAATGCCACACTACTATTATTGTGAACACCCCCTTTTCTACTTGTTTTTTTTTTTTTTTTTTTTTTACTAATAGCCCAATTTCATAGCCTTAAGAGTGTGCATATCATGAATGCTTGGTCTTGTTGGATTTGTGAGAATCTACTGGTACCTTGTTTCCCATGTAACAATAAGAAATATACTCAAAACCTGGGTTAATCTTTTTAGTCACATAGCACTACCATTATTCTGAACACTACTGTATATTGCATTCACCCTTGTTGCTTTTGCGTCAGGACGGTGTAATCGCGAACCCTGGTCCATCACCGTTATTTAATTTTTAAATTTCTGATGTTAACACTAAATCAATCTAAACCAAACTTGGTTTCAGAGCCAACATGACTCAAGTTGAATGGAAAAAAAAAATCAAAGTAGTATATTGGTGTTATTATTGTAATGATAGTATTACTGTTATGCAGAAAAAAATACTGTTTAAAGCGGCTTAGGGGGGGGGGGGGGGGGGGTGCTGTGATGTGAAAGTCTGAAAGAACAAACAGACAGGATGAGGGAGTGTGTGCGTTGGCTGTTTAATCTCTGGCATCAGCTCCGAAACAGCGAGACTGACGTGCACTGTTGATCTAAAATAGACTTATTGTGTATTTAAAGTGAAGCGTGCATTCATAGAGGCACACAAGAAACACTGAATGTGCACTACAAAATGGTCACAGGAGCTATGGACAGGAGAGTGTGGAATAAAATTCTTTGGCAAAGACAAATGATGGGAAAAGACTGAGCAGTGACGCACCACAAACACAGCTGAAACTCTGCAGGTGTAATTACACATACACGCACGCCACCGTTAGGGTGCATCATTTTCCCCCTTAGTCATAGATGTCCCCACTTTATAAATGTTCCATTCAAGAAAATAAAAACAATTGTGAATTTTGAGGTGATTTGGTTAATGTTTAGGATGACCACAGTAAGGTTATATTTCTCTGCAAATTTAAGTTTGCAATTTTCCTGATTGATGGTAGACTAGTGGCATGTATGATCAGGGGTGGGATTCTTCTAGATAGATCTGGAAATTCGGTTTTTCCGACCTGAAAATGAGGCTCTTGTGAATCTTGCAAATCACCTTTGTTTTTTTGGGGGGGTCAAGGGCACGCAGTCTGCGAGTCAAAACCACAAAATTAGGAGCAAAAAACAAAAACGATTGACAAACTATGTCCTGCTAGTAGGAGCGTTTTGTTTTCAGCAACTATTCAAGTGCGGTTGGGTGCGCTGTCTTGGTTTGCAAACTGTTAATAAACTCGAAAGAAGTGCGGCCGGGCAGAGCCAGATGCCCACAGACCTGTCAGTGATTAAAAATAAACCTTTTCATTTGTGCACCATGCTTTATCAGCTAACATTAGCTTAGCCTTAGCTGCACAGTCAATGGGGTCGACGATTTACCCAGAATGACTCAGAATATGAGTAAATTAAGTACATTTATTTATTTATTGGTGGTTTATTGTGGCATTTTGGAAATGGGGAAATGTACTCCCTCCTCAAAACGTGCCCCTGTGAAGAAATCAAGCACACACTGTGGTTCTTCTACTCCTTCTTCTTCCCCTTGTTCTTCGCTTCCTCTTCCTTCTTCTTCTGTGGCATTTAACAGCAGCTGGCATCATTCTTGTTGCATTGCTGCCACCTTCTGCATCAGTCTGTTATAGCAGTACCAAATCCTCTTGATGAGTCCGCTGTCTTTCAAGCATTTAAAAATCCAGCTCTTCCCCCTCCTACTTGACCCTATGTCTAAAATACTTTCGAGAGAAACTTCTTTCAGGCCTATTCTTCTACAACCGCAATTCCAAAGAAGTTGGGACCTTGTCTGAAATGTAAATAAAAACAGAATACAATGATTTGCACATCCTTTTCAACCTATGTTCAACTGAATACACCACAAAGACAAGATATTTAATGTTCAGACTGAAAGACTTTATTGTTTTTGTGCAAATATTTGCTCATTTTGAAATGGATGCCTGCAACACGTTTCAAAAAACCTGGGACAGTGATATGTTTACCACTGTGTTACATCACCTTTCCTTCTAACAACACTCAATAAGTGTTTGGGAAATGAGGACACTAATTGTTGAAGCTTTGTAGGTGAAATTCTTTCCCATTCTTGCTTGATGTACGACTTCAGTTGTTTAACAGTCTCCATTGTCGCATTTTGCGCTTAATAATGCACCACACATTTTCAGTGGGTGACAGGTCTGGACTGCAGCCAGGCCAGTCTAGTACCCGCACTCTTTTATTACAAAGCTATGATGTCGTGATGAACTGTGTTAACTGACAATGGTTTTCTGAAGTGTTCCTGAGTCCACACGGTAAGATCCTTTACACGATGTCGGTTTGTAATACAGTGCTGCCTGAGGGATTGAAGGTCATTCAGTGTTGGTTTTCGGCCTTGCCGCTTACATGTAGGTCAGTCACAATTATTACAATATTTGCCAATTGCGATTATTTTTCATATTTGCGATTACTGTGAATTATTTATTTTATCCACAAAGCATAAAACGACTCAGAATCTGACGTTATTGTGCTGCAGCCTCGCTCACTCTGTTTTGCTCTCATCTTAAGGCAGGACAATAACATGGAGGCTGAGGAGCGATCCTTCCTGCCGTTTGGATAAGACGGCCGATTAAAACAGTGGCCGTCTTCTTTAAAGCTGTTTAAAATGCGGAGTTTACCGAAGGAGCTGTCGGTGTGTGTGTCTGTCTGTGTGTGCATGGAGTCAACAGGCTGCAGACTGTGAGGGAGATTCCTGAATGGAGGCACGACACGCTGCTGAGAACCATCAGTGCACACAAGACAGCGAGCGCGGAGCAGAGAGAGGATTTTAACCCGAGTGAAAATGTTAAAAAACCAAAACCGTGTAGCTGCTTTTACTTATCTCTGAACTTTCTCTCCCGGTGTGATTCTGCCGTTACCGTCCTGTTCACAGCATGTGCCTGTCGTATACTGAATTTATGAGATCATGAGATGAAATAAACTGTCAAATATCTTTAAAAACATATTTAAAAAATGAGAATATATGAATGAACTAAGCAAAAAAAATAAAATAAAAAATAACCCTGACGTGGAGAAGCTGTGGTGATGTTCAGACGCACAGATCACAAAAAGCAGGTGAGAACTCTGAACTTTAACAGCTGTTATTTTCCAACGGTATTTATTTGTTCAATCTTGAGCTTAATGTAGTGTTTAAGCACAAAACGTGACTGATGAGGAGAAACAATTTCAGAAGAAGATAAAATAAAAATGTTGCACTATTCCCAGTTTCTCCACTCACAGAAGCCAGACGTTCTTCCAGAGTTGTGTAGCCTTGTACTACAATAGTAGAATATAAAGAAGGGAAAAAAGGAAAAAAAATAGACAATTATATTATGGACTGTAGATGATGGAATCCCTCAATTGCTTGCAATTGAATGTTGAGAAACATTGTTCTTAAACTGTTGGACTATTTTTGTCACACAGTTGTTCTCAAAGTGGTAATCTTCGCCCCATCTTTGCTTGTGAACGGCTGAGCCTTTTGGGGATGCTCCTTTTATACCCAATCATGATGCTCACCTGTTTCCAAACAGGTGTTCTTTGAGCATTCATCAACTTTCCCAGTCTTTTGTTACCCCGTCCCAACTTTTTTGAACCGTGTTGCAGGCATCCATTTCAAAATGAGCAAATATTTGCACAAAAACAATGAAGTTTATCAGTTTTAACATTAAATATCTTGTCTTTGTGGTGTATTCAATTGAATATAGGTTGAAAAGGATTTGCAAATCATTATATTCTGTTTTTATTTACATTTTACACAGCGTCCCAACTTCATTGGAATTGGGGTTGTAACTTCTGAGAGATGCTCTTGCCTTTCTCTGAAATATTTATTACAATACATGATGACACACCACACTCTGTCTGGCTATGGACATTCCAAACATAGTCCACCGTGATGCTTTCCTAAGAGGAAGAGAGTACTGTTCAAGAAAGTATAACCAATTCTCAGTCTAGCAATAGTGACTTCATCCTTTCTTTTCCACCCGTTTCTTCGACAACTATTTACTGAATCTGTCACTATTAGCTTTTGAAAATAAATGCCTACCCCTTTAAAACAAGGGGTAAGGCGAAGGGGTATGCCTCTAGCCCTATGAATTGAGACACCCCTCCACCATAGGAGGAAAAAAACTGCCTGTGTCAAACTGCTGTCTTCACAGTTTGTTAACATGGCAACCGAAATGCAACTTGTTGCAGTAGCCTGTTTGCTCTTTTTATTTTCTCGCCTTTCTGTGTAAATGCAAAGAAATAGAAGTCACAGATTTCTTCGACGTATCGCAATCATGTCATGTTAATTAATGTAATTAATTTATAATAATAATAATAAATAATAATAATTAATTAGTAATTAATTGATGTTAATATAAATAATTAATCAATAATAGTAATAATGTTTGATTAATTAATTGATTGATTCGTAATGAATTAATTAGTAATTAAAATAAATAAACACTTGAAATATATCAGTCTGTGTGCAATGAATGTATACAAGTTTCACTTTTTGAATGGAATTACTGAAATAAATCAACTTTTTCATTATATTCTAATTATATGACCAGCACCTGTATGTATGTTATGGGCGGCATCTAGTTCTGTTAACCTTATATTTCTTTTTTAAATTCTCCCATTTTTTGCATCCAGCCTTTAGAAATTTCCTTGACAAATAATATCAGTCTATTAGTACATCAGGTTATTTGTTACACATATACATGTATATATTTATATATATTTTCCAACTGACTCCCATTGGTGAAACTTCTCCTCATTTTCTGCCTGAAAGCTTATTAGGAGACAAGCTTGTTCAGGGCTCCCTGTTTGTTTACAAAATACACACTTGTTACAGACCTTGAAATCCAACAGCAGGGATTGATATTATCCAAAGATTTATGAACATATAAATTAACCTGCTTATCCTTTATCAGGATTTTCTCCATTGTGAGAAATAAAAGTGTCTTATCCTAGTGTTCGTGTGTATGTGCATTATAATGGCTCAGTGCACGAGCGAAGTTACGATATTCTTCAGAACGACAATATACGCAACATGCATCCAGCAGCATACACGTTGCTGTCCTAGGCAACTGCCTGTGAAGTTTTTTGACAAGTTATAACTTTCTAAACAGCGTAATTTGTAATGAAAGCCGCTTCATTTGTGCGGCTCTTTCAGCGCCATGTTTGTTTTTTCGGAGACAGCGGTAAGCTCCTCCTACCCCTCCAAAGGGAGTGTGCATCCAGATTCACTCCAAACGGAGGGGTTTGAAGCCCTCCGCCTTGCTCCAAAAAGAGAATTGAGACACCCCTCTGTCTCTCATGCCCGCGCAAAACGGAGGGTAAGGGGAAGGGCCAAGGGGTAGAATTGAGATTCAGCCTTAGTCTCCTGTTCCTAGCATTTTTGCCTTTGTAAGTTAATTTCCCTCCAGACAATACACTTGCCCTCTTCTTTGTAAAGATTGATACTGATGTCTGTTTTCATTTGTCAAAGCTTTTTTGGCCAACATATCCACCTTCTCATTTTCTGGGATACCTTTATACGCTGGAACCCACATCACTGTTGCCTCAGCCCCTTTCCTTGCTACATCCCTAATCACAAAAAGACTTGTAAATGAAGTCTTGCCAACTCCGGAATCTGATATAAACCTGTCCCAATGCTATTGATAGCTGACACAGCGTCAATTCACTGTGCAGTTTTGCACTGCTGGCACTGTATTTTATTAAATGTATTTCAGTAATATCACTGTCTCTGTGTGTGTGTGTGTGTGTGTGTGTGTTTGTTTTGTCCTTTGCCAATCACACATATGATGATGATCAGATAAAATAAAGACAGTGTACTCTTCCTTTTGAAATGTCTGGAAATTTTTTCAGGCAGTTTTACTTCCCAAAAACTTTCAGTTTCATACCTCATGTCATTATGTCATGTCATAATTATTGTATGGCCTTGCCTTACAATATAAAGCGCCTTGGGGCAACTGTTTGTTGTGATTTGGCGCTATATAAAAAAATTGATTGATTGATTGATTCTGTTTGCTACAGGAATTAGCACAGCCTACAGAAATCAGAGGTGAAACATCTCTGTCTGCCTTCTATTATGTTAAGCCCTGGTCAGACCGAATAATGAGCCACGTAGCATGAATTTTTTTGTGCAAGTTGAGTTATTCAAGAAACGTGGGAGAATAGTGGCTCTTAGAGGCAGGTTATTTGGGTAACAAGGCTCATCTCTGAACGTGGTGCTAATTTCATGAAGTTCAAACTTTAGCAGAAATGTTATGGGGCGATTTGTGTACGAGGTACTACGAGGACAAACGAAGATGTTAGAGGCATGTTTGTGGTGAGTATGAGGCTGTTATCCGAGTACCTGGCGGCCTTTTTTTTTTTTTTTGGATGTTTTTTTTAAAGAATTTCAAAGGCTTGGTGGTTCCCTTAAAGGACATGTCGCACATTATTTAACATCTCAGTTAGCAACACAACATCAAAGTATTCATGATTGTCTATCTGTGCACATGCAATAATAATCAGTGGTCACTGGTTGCTAATTATGCCTCTCGCTACAGAGTTAGCAGGTGCGTTTCTGGTAAATGTCGTATTCAGCATTTCTTGGCTTGTGACGTACATTTTAGAAAAAGCAGAAACATCCCAATGGCCGACAGACAGTGAAACGAACGCTGCTGTGTCTGATAACCAAGCTTCTGAGCTTTCATTCGTAAGTGATGGCTTGGATGTACAGAGCAGAGACAACACATTTCACCCCGAAACTCTTAACTTTTTCAGAGTCATTGGATTTTTTAACTTAAGGTGTGGTAATGCTGCTGTCTGTGTCACAGGATGCTGTTTTCCTGCCACCGTGAACATGGACGTGGAATGTCTCCATGACGCTGTTTTTCAGGCTGCCTGAACACGCAGATGTATTTCTTAGAATAGAAAAGTCAGAAGATATTATTTTCAAGAGATAATGGACTTTCTATCTAACATGCCAGAATCGTGAGAAAACTTGAGGAGCTGACAGGGGAGCTACAGTCGGACATTATTCTCTGGCTGGTGAACACGTGTGAGGATTTATCGTTGACCTGGACAATGTTCTCCAGCTTGCAGTCATGCATACGATCCATGTGTGAGGACTTTTTGATGGTGTGGACTTTCAATTTCAGTTCATTTTATTTTCATTTATATAGCGCCAAATCACATCAGAGTTGCCTCACGGTGCTTCAAGTAAGGTCTAACCTTACTAAGCCCCAGAGCAGCAGTGGTAAGGAAAGACTCCCTCTGAGGAAGAAACCTCAAGCAGACCACACTTAAAGGGGTGACCCTCTCCTTGGGCCATGCTACAGACATAAATTACAGAAACAATTCACAAAATGAATATACAGGAAATGCTGTTGGTGCACAGGACAGGAGGGTCTCCAGCACAAATACCACACCCATCTCTGGATGGACCTGCACTTTAAACAGAGAGAAAAAAACTGAATCACCCATCAGAAAGACAAGAAATACAGTATAATTTGTCTGCATTAAACAACAAGAAAAACAGAAGAAATACTAAGGTGATCATCGGCCACTAGTCCTAAGCTTCACTAAAAGACCTAGAAGTTGAGGCCGTGGCACACTCCATTTCCAAATAAAATGAATTAAAAGAGTAAAAAGTGCAGAACTATACTATGCCGGTATGCTAGCCATACAAAAGGGAAAATAAGTGCATCTTAATTCTGGACATGAAAGTCTCCACAGTATCGGACTGTTTCATTGATGCAGGGAGATCATTCCACAGAACAGGGGCACGATAAGAGAAAGCTCTATGACCCGCAGACTTCTTATACACCCTAGGGACACAAAGTAGTCCTGCACCCGCAGAACGCAAAGCCCGGGCCGGTACGTAAGGTTTAATTAGTCAGCGAGGTAGGGAGGTGCCAGTCCGTGAACAATTTTGTAGATTAGTAGCAGAACCTTAAAATCTGATTTCACTGGGACAGGAAGCCAGTGAAGGGATGCCAAAATGGGTGTAATGTGGTTGAACTTTCTGCTTCGTGTCCAAAGTCTGGCTGCAGCATGTTGAACCAGTTGGAGAGCCCTAATGCTGGACTGCGGCAAACCAGAAAAAAGAACTTTGCAGTAGTCCAATCGAGAAGCAATAAACTCACGGATCAGGGTCTCAGCATCAGCCACAGACAGATTGGGATTAATCTTCGCTATATTTCGCAGGTGGAAGAAAGCAGTCCTCATAATATTTATAATGTGGAGGTCAACGGACAATGTAGGATGAAAAATTACCACATGGTTCCTCACTTTGTCAGTGTGATGTATGACACACGAGCCTAGGCTAAGCGTTAACTAGTCAAAGTGATGCCGATGTCTCACTGGACCAAGAACCATAATTTCAGTCTTATCAGAGTATAAAAGTTTTAAGTTTCTAGACATCCAGCTTGTCTGTCTGCTATAAAACATGTAACAGACAAGCACTAAAATCTTTGATTTCAGACTTTACAAATGTTTTTAACTGTTAAGCTTTATTCACTATGCCCACAAAAATATGTTAGCGGTCTAAATGTTATTGGAACTAGCTAAATTTATCGGAGACTAATTGGTCTGCTGATGGTTTTCAAAGTTATCTGGAAAGCTAATCCGCTAATGAAAACATTAGCTTCGATAATCAGCGGTTAGCGTATTAGCGGAACCTTGCCCCCCACTGCTAGGGACACAAAGTAGTCCTGCACCCTGAGAATGCAGAGCCCAGGGCGGTACGTAGGGTTCTAAGCAATGTCTTTTTCAGGGACGTCCCAGCTTATTTCAGCAATACAATGCCAAGCCACATTCTGCACGTGTCACAACAATGTGACTTCGTAGTAAAAGAGTGCGGGTACTAAACTGGCCTGCCTGCAGTCCAGTCCTGTCGCTCATTGAAAATGTGTGGCGCATTATGAAGTGCAAAATACGCCAACAGAGACCTCAGATTGTTGAACAACTGAAGTTGTACATCAAGCAAGAATGGGGAAGAATTCCACCTACAAAGCTTCAACAATTAGTGTCCTCAGTTCCCAAACGCTTAATGAGTGTTGTTAGAAATAAAGGTGATGTAACAGTGGTAAACATACCACTGTCCCAGCTTTTTTAAATATGTTGCAGGCATCCATTTCAAAATGAGCAAATATTTGCACAAAAACAATAAAGTTTATCAGTTTGAACACTAAATATTTTGTCTTTGTGGTGTATTCAACTGAATATAGGTTGAAAAGGATTTGCAAATCATTGTATTGCGTTTTTATTTACATTTCACACAATGTCCCAACTTCAATCAATCAATCAACTTTTTTTTTATATAGCGCCAAATCACAACAAACAGTTGCCCCAAGGCGCTTTATATTGTAAGGCAAGGCCATACAATAATTATGAAAAACCCCAACGGTCAAAACGACCCCCTGTGAGCAAGCACTTGGCTACAGTGGGAAGGAAAAACTCCCTTTTAACAGGAAGAAACCTCCAGCAGAACCAGGCTCAGGGAGGGGCAGTCTTCTGCTGAGACTGGTTGGGGCTGAGGGAAAGAACCAGGAAAAAGACATGCTGTGGAGGGGGGCAGAGATCGATCACTAATGATTAAATGCGGAGTGATGCATACAGAGCAAAAACAGAAAGAAACAGTGCATCATGGGAACCCCCCCCCCACAGTCTACGTCTAAAGCAGCATAACCAAGGGATAGTCCAGGGTCACCTGATCCAGCCCTAACTATAAGCCTTAGCGAAAAGGAAAGTTTTAAGCCTAATCTTAAAAGTAGAGAGGGTATCTGTCTCCCTGATCTGAATTGGGAGCTGGTTCCACAGGAGAGGAGCCTGAAAGCTGAAGGCTCTGCCTCCCATTCTACTCTTACAAACCCTAGGAACTACAAGTAAGCCTGCAGTCTGAGAGCGAAGCGCTCTAATGGGGTAATATGGTACTACGAGGTCCCTAAGATAAGATGGGACCTGATTATTCAAAACCTTATAAGTAAGAAGAAGAATTTTAAATTCTATTCTAGAATTAACAGGAAGCCAATGAAGAGAGGCCAACACGGGTGAGATATGCTCTCTCCTGCTAGTCCCCGTCAGTACTCTAGCTGCAGCATTTTGAATTAACTGAAGGCTTTTTAGGGAACTTTTAGGACAACCTGATAATAATGAATTACAATAGTCCAGCCTAGAGGAAATAAATGCATGAATTAGTTTTTCAGCATCACTCTGAGACAAGACCTTTCTGATTTTAGAGATATTGCGTAAATGCAAAAAGGCAGTCCTACATATTTGTTTAATATGCGCTTTGAATGACATATCCTGATCAAAAATGACTCCAAGATTTCTCACAGTATTACTAGAGGTCAGGGAAATGCCATCCAGAGTAAAGATCTGGTTAGACACCATGCTTCTAAGATTTGTGGGGCCAAGTACAATAACTTCAGTTTTATCTGAGTTTAAAAGCAGGAAATTAGAGGTCATCCATGTCTTTATGTCTGTAAGACAATCCTGCAGTTTAGCTAATTGGTGTGTGTCCTCTGGCTTCATGGATAGATAAAGCTGGGTATCATCTGCGTAACAATGAAAATGTAAGCAATACCGTCTAATAATACTGCCTAAGGGAAGCATGTATAAAGTGAATAAAATTGGTCCTAGCACAGAACCTTGTGGAACTCCATAATTAACTTTAGTCTGTGAAGAAGATTCCCCATTTACATGAACAAACTGTAATCTATTAGACAAATATGATTCAAACCACCGCAGCGCAGTGCCTTTAATACCTATGACATGCTCTAATCTCTGTAATAAAATTTTATGGTCAACAGTATCAAAAGCAGCACTGAGGTCCAACAGAACAAGCACAGAGATAAGTCCACTGTCCGAAGCCATAAGAAGATCATTTGTAACCTTCACTAATGCTGTTTCTGTACTATGATGAATTCTAAAACCTGACTGAACCTCTTCAAATAGACCATTCCTCTGCAGGTGATCAGTTAGCTGTTTTACAACTACCCTCTCAAGAATCTTTGAGAGAAAAGGAAGGTTGGAGATTGGCCTATAATTAGCTAAGATAGCTGGGTCAAGTGATGGCTTTTTAAGTAATGGTTTAATTACTGCCACCTTAAAAGCCTGTGGTACATAGCCAACTAACAAAGATAAGTTGATCATATTTAAGATTGAAGCATTAAATAATGGTAGGACTTCCTTGAGCAGCCTGGCAGGAATGGGGTCTAATAAACATGTTGATGGTTTGGATGAAGTAACTAATGAAAATAACTCAGACAGAACAATCGGAGAGAAAGAGTCTAACCAAATACCGGCATCACTGAAAGCAGCCAAAGATAACGATACATCTTTGGGATGGTTATGAGTAATTTTTTCTCTAATAGTCAAAATTTTGTTAGCAAAGAAAGTCATGAAGTCATTACTAGTTAAAGTTAATGGAATACTCAGCTCAATAGAGCTCTGACTCTTTGTCAGCCTGGCTACAGTGCTGAAAAGAAACCTGGGGTTGTTCTTATTTTCTTCAATTAGTGATGAGTAGAAAGATGTCCTAGCTTTACGGAGGGCTTTTTTATAGAGCAACAAACTCTTTTTCCAGGCTAAGTGAAGATCTTCTAAATTAGTGAGACGCCATTTCCTCTCCAACTTACGGGTTATCTGCTTTAAGCTACGAGTTTGTGAGTTATACCACGGAGTCAGACACTTCTGATTTAAAGCTCTCTTTTTCAGAGGAGCTACAGCATCCAAAGTTGTCTTTAATGAGGATGTAAAACTATTGACGAGATACTCTAACTCCCTTACAGAGTTTAGGTAGCTACTCTGCTCTGTGTTGGTATATGACATTAGAGAACATAAAGAAGGAATCATATCCTTAAACCTAGTTACAGCGCTTTCTGAAAGACTTCTAGTGTAATGAAACTTATTCCCCACTGCAGGGTAGTCCATCAGGGTAAATGTAAATGTTATTAAAAAATGATCAGACAGAAGGGAGTTTTCAGGGAATACTGTTAAGTCTTCTATTTCCATACCATAAGTCAAAACAAGATCTAAGATATGATTAAAGTGGTGGGTGGACTCATTTACTTTTTGAGCAAAGCCAATAGAGTCTAATAATAGATTAAATGCAGTGTTGAGGCTGTCATTCTCAGCATCTGTGTGGATGTTAAAATCGCCCACTATAAGTATCTTATCTGAGCTAAGCACTAAGTCAGACAGAAGGTCTGAAAATTCACAGAGAAACTCACAGTAACGACCAGGTGGACGATAGATAATAACAAATAAAACTGGTTTTTGGGACTTCCAATTTGGATGGAAAAGACTAAGAGACAAGCTTTCAAATGAATTAAAGCTCTGTCTAGGTTTTTGATTAATTAATAAGCTGGAATGGAAGATTGCTACTAATCCTCCGCCCCGGCCCGTACTACGAGCATTCTGACAGTTAGCGTGACTCGGGGGTGTTGACTCATTTAAACTAACATATTCATCCTGCTGTAACCAGGTTTCTGTTAGGCAGAATAAATCAATACGTTGATCAATTATTATATCATTTACCAACAGGGACTTAGAAGAGAGAGACCTAATGTTTAATAGACCACATTTAACTGTTTTAGTCTGTGGTGCAGTTGAAGGTGCTATATTATTTTTTCTTTTTGAATTTTTTTGCTTAAATAGATTTTTGCTGGTTATTGGTGGTCTGGGAGCAGGCACCGTCTCTACGGGGATGGGGTAATGAGGGGATGGCAGGGGGAGAGAAGCTGCAGAGAGGTGTGTAAGACTACAACTCTGCCTCCTGGTCCCAATGCTAGACAGTCACAGTTTGGAGGATCCAAGAAAATTGGCCAGATTTCTAGAAATGAGAGCTGCTCCATCTAAAGTGGGATGGATGCCGTCTCTCCTAACAAGACCAGGTTTTCCCCAGAAGCTTTGCCAATTATCTATGAAGCCCACCTCATTGGGGTTGTAGGACAGCTAAGTAGGGAGGTGCTAGTCCGTGAACACTTTTATAGGTTAGTAACAGAACCATAAAATCTGATCTCACAACATAGTAAATAAATGTCCCAACTACCTGTGTGTTATGTAAATTTGGGGCAAATTTTTTTTTTCTTTGTCAAAAATTAATCACTGCACTAAAGACCAGGCTTAAGAAGACTGAAGTTAAAACAAACAAACAAATGAACTAAAGGGAAAAAAGCAAGTACCTCCACTAGAGTGTCTCTTTTGGATCACTTTTGTCAGTTCCAAGTCCACAAATCAACAGAAGAAAGTTAATTTGTATTTCTAAACATATGCAGGGTGTTTTTTACTCACTTTTTCTCTCTCCCACAATGTTATTCCTCTCTCCTGCAGCATCAATAACAATTGCATGCACTTACAGATACAGATTCTTTGTCATTGTAACCAGTACAACGAAAGTTATGATGCAAGCCTTTCAGTGCAAATATCTACAAATATAAATCTGAGTAAAGCCATGGACACAACCCGCCATACTTGCACGTGCGTGCAGTCTACTTGAAAAAACGTGGGCTAAATTTGGAGATCGTACGTCGTAAGTACTGCCTCAGTACGAATTTAGGAGCACGCAGACACACGCAGACATGCCGTAGAGGTTTTAGCGTATGCAGAACGTTCGCTGCGGTCAGGCTGCGGATTCACCAGCAGTACAGATGACGCACGTTGTGAGTACTGCCTCAGTACGGATTCAAAGCAGCACATTTTCATTCAATTACTGTTGAATTAACCAAATCCGTACGGAGGCAGTAGGCTACTCACCACATACTATGGAATTAAATTGTAGGTATCAGATCTTGAAGATTGATAGACATATATAAATTAGAATTAAGTTGAAATTTAAAAAGCTGATAATCAAGTGTAGTGAATATATTCCTCTATCAGTGTTTCACACCTTGTGTGACTTTTCACTAACAGGCTGGACATGCTCGTGCCGAAAAACACCTGCCGCTCCGGTCCCGCTCATAACACACACATCAAAAGAAAAGCCAACCCCCCCCACACACACTGCTTTATTGTCAACTCTCTTTATCGTTACACTCCTAGAGACGTGCATTGAACGTACTCCCTCCCTCCTCTTGCTACTGCCTCCGTACGTTTTCACTAAAACGTAGTGGCCGTGGCATCCGCAGAAAATGTACGGTAAAAAAAAACGCATGGTGGGTTGTGACCGGTGCTTAAGCCACATGCTGACTTGAAAGGTCATAAACATAAAATTTAACTGAATGAAAGAGGTATATCCGCAGTGCAAAAAAGGCAAATTTTGCAAATTAGTTGATGATGTCATTTAGCAACTTATAGCGACTTTTCGGGCAGCCAATAGTGACTTTCCTTACTGAGGAGTTGGCAGCGATTGGCAGAGGTAAAAAAAAAATATCAAACTTATTTTCATTCAGAGTAGGAGGACGATTATTTTTTTCGTTTATTCAAATGGAAAATCCGTGTGGCTTATCTGCAACACAAATGTTGTTTTACCGAAGAGAGGAAATTTGGTGCGGCACTTCAAAATGAGCCACAAGAGCTACGATGCAAATTTCCAGGCTAAATCACCTCTGCATGCCCGCAATGTCTAGGAATTGAAAAGTCGGCTAGCAGCGTAATGGTCCGTAAATATGGAAGATGTGATGGATGTGGCTAATAAGATTGTGTGTTCTGTTTGGGCCAGGAGTCTGAGGACGTGTTTATACTGTGTGCAGCTGGAGGAAACATGCAGAACACACAGATGCTCCTGCTGCACACAGAGGTACATTTTTTTTTACACATCATGCAAGTTTTATAAGTCCACGGACACTGATCTGTGTGTTACAGTTACATATCAGTTTCCTCCTCCACTTTTTATTAATGTAGACTTTTTTCATGGGAAAAAAGACACTGTGGCTTTGAGTGGAGTTACAGGAATTTACACAAGAATGTGTGGCTTTTTTACTATAAGGAATATTATTGATATTTTACCCTGATTTTTAAAATACTCTACAAGCTTTAGCTGTGGTTTTTGAAAAGTCTTCATGAATTTCATGTAGTTTAATTGTTCTGACTTAATGCATAATTTGGTTTACAATTAAAAGGAAAATCATTCCAGGTCCTACTTCCATGTCATATTCTGTTATTTCAACATGATCATTGATTGTTCAAATGAAAGGTTGAATCTAGGATAATTTAAATATGCACTAATTTTGAGATTTGTTCTTCCAGGAGGAGGTTTCTGGGGCCCCACAAGGCCCTAGACCCCGGCTCCTAGGGGGGCGCCCCCAGACCCCCTGCGAATTTTCCTCAGATTTCACAATTTTTATTTCACGGCTCTGTTCTTTGTTCAGTGAACTGGATGCCATGTGCTCCGCACTGAAGGCGAAAATGACCATTCCGACCATTATTGGCAACAAAGTCCCCCAAAATAAAATTAATGCAAGAACCTGTTTCAGTCAAGTAAATGGAATGTAGTGCATTAATGCTTAATTATCCGGTACTTCAAAATATATAAAATATGTATCCACGCTTCTGCGCCCTTTGTCTCCAGTCACTTTTTTTCTGTGTGCTCCTCGCCAGCATGTCATGGAAGAACAACATAAATGTTTCACGTCACACTAATGTTGTTAATGCACGTTATTATTTGTGCACACACACAGCATGCTCTTTGGTGGAGTTGATGCTGTAAGTGTAGCCATGCTCCACCCTTGCGACGTATCGATGCACATTACGCAAATTGATTTCTTTATGTAATCGATTACATCAACGCATCACCCCAACCCTGCATCTGAGAATCAGTTTTTCCCTCACCCTTAGTTCATACTGTCTGCAATAAAATAAAAGTCCATGTAAGAATTACTGTTTGCTTTTGCATTTTCTGTATCATCCCAAAGTGATTTGATTTTGGGTTTTATTGCAGCTGTTAAAGCCACACAGGGCTGTGCTGAAATCCGAATTAAATACTGGAATGAATGATCTTTGTCCAAAACACAACCAGAAACTGGCAAGTGGTTCAGTTTGTGCTTTTAAGACCCAGTTAATCTGCTGCCAGTAGGGGCAATAATCCCTGGTTTAAACCATTAACTTGTGAACTGGCTGCTTCTGTGTAGTGCTGAAATATTTCTTTAAAAGGAACCCAACAGGCTGGAGTGATTGTTCCTGGGTCAGGACCATGGGATTACACAGACGGATTATCACAGATCAGTTAGTGAGACAACAACCTTGTTTGCTCCAAGGATAACACAAAATAGTGATGGTCATCCAGACAGGCCATCCAGTCTTCTTCATGTTCCCTGAGTCTTTCTCTTATCTGGCTGATACTCTATACCTGCTGACATATTTGAGTGCAGGAATTCAAATATAATTATAATTTGGTTGTGCTTTCAGTGATTGGTAAAGGAAAAGAAGGCAGTGAGACATTGTCCCAATTTTGTCAAAATATAAAAAATTATATAAATTTACAGTGTGAAAGTAGCCAAGTATTGTGACAACAAATATATTCCATTTTACATAAAACATTATATTTGGTCTTTATACCGTATTTTCCACACCATAAGGCGCACCTAAAAGCCTTAAATTTTCACAAAAATCGTCCGTGCGCCCTATAATCCAGTGCGCCTTATGTGCGCACTGAATTCCAAAATCTGTAAAAACGACCGACCTTGTCTTTGACCGTCGGAATATCCCGCTGGACCATTTCCTGCTGACACAAGGGCGTAATACGTAAAGTACATTCGCTAGTAGCGTAGAGTACGTACCCTGGCAGCGATAAACCAATCGGAGAACATTACGTAATACGTAAAGTACGTACGCTGGTAGCGTAGAGTACGTACGCTGCCAGCGATAAACCAATCAGAGAAGAGGGGAAACAAGAAAATGAACTGCGCCAAGTTAAAAAGACCAAATGGAGTTTCCGCAGAAACAAAGCGAAGTGGCCACAGCTAGAAGACCAGCTGTTCAATTCAGACACAGAAGATGAAGACTTCGATGGATTTGTGACAGAACCATAATAAAAAATAATGTGAGTACCATATTGTTAAATACCGGTAGTTCAAAGTTGTTAAAAAGTTCAAATAAACTCACCGTTTTGCTTCCGTGACCTTTTTTTTTTTTTGTAGACTATATGTTTTAGCGTGCGCCTTTTGTAAGGGTTAAGTACCCGCTAATTGAGGCCGCGCCTTATAATCCGGTGCGCCTTATGGTGCAGAAAATACAGTATGTGTGTATATATATATATATATTCGTGGATGGAAATTACACATTTCATTGGTTTAGAGGTTGTTGATTGCATAAAGAAGTGGAACTCTTTGCGGGACAAATTAATCCAGAAAAAAGCCACTGTTCCTGTGGTAAACTGCAAAAAGATGTGACAGAGAAATTTAATCCTCTGGAGTCGTTTGATGCGCATACACATTAAACATCACTTGACCAAATTAAGCTGTCCTCCCATCAAATTACCCACACTTTCAGTTTCAGTTTGAATGTTTGTTGAAAGTGGAGACTTCAACCTCCATACCAGATTTTAAATTTTGTTGACCCAGGAAACCTTGAATAATGATTAGTAATTTTCGGCAGGTTTTTTCATGAATTATTATGTTAATGTGTGAAGCGCCGCTCTGTGCGATTGCTTCGGCCAGCATGCACATGTTTGCGAACAAGAGAGGTTTTCGCACTTTTTTTTCCTCTCTGCTTGTAAAGCCTGGGTCCCATCGAATAACGCATGGGTGTGTCAGCGATTATTGGAAGAATCACCCACGTTTTCATCTATCACGTATCCGCTATGAAGGTGCCTCTATGTGCCTCTCTGTACCCCGCATGTGCCACATAGCAGCCTCTAGTGAGCCACGACCGACCTGGCATTAGAGCCTCGAATGGCTCGCATCAGCCACACTAAGCCATGATAGCACCATGATAACGCCATGTTGGCGCACGTTTAGGCATGATGGGTTTGGTCCAAACCTCCAGTCCTCCCACACCTGGTCCATTTAAACTGTGGGTTTTCAATTCACAGATTCACAGCAGCATTTAAAGATGTCACATATTTTAAATGCAGTCCAAAAATAGACGCTCCAGTACAGTCCCGCGGTTGTGCGCTGTGCGGCAGGCTGCTGTCCACCTGTAATGCACCAGACCAGCCAGAACCGAACCAAGGGCTCCTGGACAGCCACCTCTGTGCTCCTCGCTGGCTCGTCGGCGAGGAGCCAGATCACACACCGTGATCCCATTTCAAACTTTGTGTTCATCCGTTTATTTCTGCAAAATCGCTCTTTTGCGCACGTGCTGCTCTTATCCATTCCTGGACAACCACATCTGTGCTCCCACCCTGCGGAGGAAACTCATCTCGACCGCTTGTACTCACAATCTTGTTCTTTCGGTCATGAGCCAAATCTCATGACCATAAGTGAGGGTCGGAACGTAGATCGATCGGTAAATCAAGATCTTTGCCCCCCTGCTCAGCTCTCTCTTCACCACGACTGTCCGATACAGCGGCCGCATTACTGCAGACGCTGCACCGATCCGTCTGTCGATCTCCTACTCAATCCGTCCCTCTCTCATGAACAAGACCCTGAGATACTAAAACTCTTCCACTTGAGGCAAGGACAGTCCACCGACCTAAAGAGGAAAAAGCGCCTTTTTTCTGGTCAAGAACCATGGCCTCGGTTTTGGAGGTGCTAATTTTCATCCCGGACACTTCACACTCAGCTGCAAACCGCTCCTTTGCATGCTGAAGGTCCTGATTTGACGAGTCCAACAGAACCACATCGTCCGCAAACACCAGAGACGAGATTCTGTGGTTCCCAAACCGGACCCCCTCTACACCCTGACTGTGGCTTGAAATTCTGTCCATAAAGGTAATGAACAGAACCGGTAACAAAGGGCAGCCCTGGCGGAGACCGATGTGCACTGAAAAAAGGCTTGACTTACTACAGGCAATGCAAACCAAGCTCCTGCTGTGGTTGTACAGGGACCAGATAGCTCTTAACAAAGTACCCCGGACCTCATACTCCCGGAGCACCCCCCACAGGGCGACTTGAGGGACACGGTTGAACGCCTTCTCCAGATCCACAAAACACATGTGGACTGGTTGGGCGAACTCCCATGAACCCTCGAGCACCCGATGGAGGGTGTAGAGCTGGTCCGCCGCAACCAAGACGAAAACCACACTGCTCCTCCTGAATCTGAGGTTCGACTATTGGTCGAATTCTCCTGGAAGAGACCTTACGAGGGAGGCTGAGGAGTGTGATCCCCCTGTAGTTGGAACACACTCTCCGGTCCCCCTTCTTAAACAGAGGGACCACCACCCCGGTCTGCCAATCCAGAGGCACTGTCCCCGACCGCCATGCGATGTTGCAGAGACGTGTCAGCCAAGACAGTCCCACACCATTCAGAGACTTAAGGTACTCTGGATGGATTGGGTGATGGATGAGTCCGCCTCTGAGTCCCCAGTCTCTGCTTCCTCTTTGGAAGACATGACAATGGGATTGAGGAGATCCTCGAAGTATTCCTTCCACTGCCCGACAACATCCCCAGTCAGGGTCAACAGCTCCCCACCAGCACTCTAGACAGTGTTGGTGGAGAGCTGCTTCCGCCTCCGAAGGCGTCGGACAGTTTGCCAAAATTTCTTCGAGGCCGACCCATAGTCTTCCTCCATGGCCTCCCCAATCTTCTCCCAGACCTGAGTTTTTGCCTCTGCGACCACACAGGCTGCAACACGCTTGGCCTGCCGGTACCCGCCAGCTTCCTCCGGAGTTCCACCTGCTAACAAAAACAAGTAGGACTCCTTCTTCGGCTTGACGGCATCCCTTACTTCCGGCGTCCACCACCGGGTTCGGGGATGCTGCCACGACAGGCACCAGAGACCCTGCGACCACAGCTGCTAGCGGCTGCATCGACAATGGAGGTGGAGAACATGGTTCACTCGGACTCCATGTCTCCAACCTCCCCCAGGATCTGGGACACGCTCTCCCGGAGGTGGGAGTTGAAGACCTTGCGAACAGAGGGTTCCACCAGTCATTCTTAGCAGACCCTCATGATACTTTTGGGCCTGCCAGGTCTGACGGCTTCCCCCCGTCCCAGCGGATCCAACTCACTACCAGGTGGTGATCGGTCGACAGCTCAGCCCCTCTCTTCACCCGAGTGTCCGAGACACGTGGCCGAAGGTCAGATGATACGACTACGAAGTTGATCATCGACCTCTGGCTCATGGTGTCCTGGGGACTTGTGCACTTATGGACACCCTTGTGCTCGAACATGGTGTTCATGATGGACAAACTGTGGATAGCACAGAAGTCCAACAACTGAACACCACTCGGGTTCAGATTGGGGAGGCCGTGCTTCCTGATCACCCCCCTCCATGTTTCAGTGTTGCCTCCCACGTGGGCATTGAAGAACAATGGAGTCCCCAGTCAGAGCACTATCTAGTACCCCTCCCAGGGACTCCAAGAAGGTCGGGTACTCTGCACTGCCGCTCAGCACGGAGGCCGAGACAACGGTGAGAGACCTGTCCCCAACCTGAAGGCATAGGGACGTGACTCTCTCGTTCATCGGGGTGAACTCCAACACATGGCGACTGAGCTGGGGAGCAATGAGCAATGCTACCCCCACCCGCCGCCTCTCCCCGTGGGCAAGGTTGGAAAAAGAAGCACCAGCCGTTTAGTGCAAAACGCACAGCCAGTGTACGAAGCGCTGATCTGTCGCTGTGTCCAGCACGCGTGCGCAAACAAGAGATTTTCTCACTCTTTCTTCTCTCAGTTTATAACAATTACAGTTTCAAACAAAACTTTGTTGTTCAAAAAAATGCTTGAACCATTTTCTGCATTTTAATGTAATAATTGCATATAACTTTGTTTATATACAAATTTGTACATATGTTTTTGACATTTTTCAATTTATATTTGCGATTTAAGTTATAAAAATGGTTTGTTACACATATTTGTGATTTTCAAAGTAAAAAAGCAAACTTTTTCCTATTCGGATTTTAGTTTTTTGTGTATAATTAGGTTTATTGTTTTAATGCAGTATGTCAGAATGAAAACAAAACTGTAAAGTCACACAGGTAAGGTTGTGCTGAAAAAATGACACCAAACAGGCAAGGTAAACTGTTTTTTAAAGGTAAATTATGAGGGTAAAACCAAAAGTCGTCAAAAACGCCCAGTTATACCCAGGTACCATACCCAGAGGGTTAAAAGGGTCACACGCACGTCAGAATAATTGCACGGCTACCGAGTTAGAGCTGGAGAAACAAAAATCAGGCTTTAGGATTTTAAGGTATCACTCCGCATCGGGCTTAGAAAAAAGAGTGACTCGACCAGTTGTAATTTTTTAATGCACATAATGCCTAGTGCTTATTTTAGACAGGTGTTTGACCCAGTCATTAAATGAGGCAGGCCCCCCATTCAAGGTCAGGCATTTTATCAAGGAAATACGTAAGACTAATTGGTGCTGGGGATTCCTTGTAGATTTTTTTGGCACCTCCTGACTGTAACTAACCCGTTACAAGCATTTAACTGATTTTGTCCATTTTATACATATAGTGGATTTTGTTTGTTTTAGACATATAACAGATTTCGATTATAACGGACAAAATTCGCTGGTCCACCTGAATCCATTATATGCAGGTTTTACTCTCGTAACAAAAGTGTAACCTCAAATCAAATGGTCCAGCAAAACATCTTACAGTACAATATATGGCTTTATATTCTATATCATTTGATGTAATGCATAGGTCATGAATAATCTTTAAAAAGTTAAAAAAGACATTAATATTTGATGTTCCCAGCTTTTGCTGCTGTCTTGAAAACTTGCATACAGTATCTTTAATCTAGTGAGGCAGAGAGCTGCTTTCACGCGCAAGGGTTTTTCCTCTCTCCCGAAGCGTTTGTCAGAGTGTAAATGTAAACTTGATTTTTTTTTTTTTCTTCATTGAACACTTTTGAATTTGATTACATTGCTTGACATTTGCATTGAATAAAGTTACTAGCTCGGTCAGTGTTTTGTGTGTATGAGTGTGTTGTTTATAATAAATGTACTTTCACAATCAAATTACCGTAGGCAGTGTTGCTATTTGCCAAACATCCCATTCGTGAAATCTTACACTAATTCATATAAAACTTCAACTTTTGTAATGAGTTTGTTCACCTGTGGCCATTGGCAGTAAACTCACATGTACAGGTGTACTATAAATGTGCCAATGCTGTGTTGAAACACGAATCACTGGAAGTGGTATAATGTCAAGTTTAACTGCAACAACAAACAACAAGGAACAAACATGGGGACAAAAAAGTAAACAGGATGGCGCTGTTTTACTGTCTTGAGAAATCACACCGGTGTTGCAGATCAAATGGTCCCCCCTAAAAATCCGTCTGCCCTGCCTTCACTGTGCATGTGTCATTTCGGACCACAGCAGCGCATCTGAGACTGACTCTCGACACCCAAAGCGATCAAAGGGATTAATGTGATTATTAACCATCAGATGACAAAGTAAAAGCTCTTAAATCATTCTAAAGTCAGTCTTAAGCAGAAATGAAGCCATTTTAAGCAGAAAGCGAGGCCATAATTGGCGAGTTGTTACTGGCGCTCTGAAATGACGTAGGCGCAGCTGCAGCTGTGGTGCTCTGATCGCTTCCTCTGTCTCTAATTATGAAATAATGCTGAATTTATGTGGAAGTAATTGTTGTACAAAAGCTTGAGATATCTGTCGCTGAGATACAAGGTCTGTGAGAAAAGTATCTGTCCTTTTTTATTTTATGCAAAAAATATATGGATTTGATTCATATGTTTTTACGTCAGCCAAGCTTGAACCTTCATGCGCATGCGTGAGTTTTTCCACGCCTGTCGGTTGCGTCATTCGTCTGTGGGCAGGCTTTGAGTGAGCACTGGTCCACCCCTCTTGTCGTCGTTTCATTGCAAGGAAATGGTGGAATGATTTGGGCTTTTTTTCCATCAGAATTGTTTCAGAAACTGTTAGAGACAGGCAGCTGGAAACCATTCGAAAAATTTATCTGGCTTTCGGTGAAAATTTTATGGGCTTCACAGAGAATAAGGAGTGTTACTACAGCTTTAAAGACTGCCCACAATGGTGCACGGCGTGCCGCGCTCCGAGCCGCCATCGAGAGGCAGAAACCACCACATCATTTCTAAACGGATTGCTGTGTGGAGCCGGGACCGTCGTGTGCAATTTCTATGGTTATCACAAGAGCTGGACATCAGCCATTTTCCAGCAGATTTCACTTTTAACAAGAGATTTTGTCATGGAAAGCCGCGCCGAGGCTTCGCGCGTCACGACCGATTCGCTGCTGAAGCGAGACAAAGAACACCTCCGTTTCGGAGTGTTAAAGGACAAGTTGGGACATGCCTATCTCGGCTTTCAGTGCTTACCAGTCGAGTGAGTATAAGAGAAATTGCGGAGAGCTGGGCTTGTCAACTTTGTTGTCCAACTTGTCTCCCCCCCCCCCCCCCCCCCAAGCTGCGTGCTTTTCAGAATCCATGTTCTGACTACATGCAGCCATATTGTGACATGCTGCCCCAGCCCTAAAATAAAACAGACAATCTTTACATTGAAGAAGATGAACTCAGAGTTATTTTTTAAATGTCTCAGAATCGATATCAAAATATTTGTTGATTGTCATTTAAGAACTGATTAATTTTTGCAGCTCTACTGCATAAGGAGTCTAGTGAAGGATGACACTAAGACAACCATGACACCTTTGAAGGAATTATAGGCTTGTGCATATGTGATGAGAAAAGCTATACAAAGTAAATTTTCTTTTTTTTTATGTTTTTCTAGGAAGACACTGTGCGAATGAGTGATTGATGCCAACTTCGCTCCTTCAGGTAAACAGTTTTTAGGTTTTAATTGTGAAAATGTGCAGGATTTTTTCTCCCTCCCAAACAAATATAACTAAAATTACTACCATTCAAGGCTTGTTACATTTAAATGAAAAGTGACAAACAAGCCCTAGCTTGCAATAACCCTTGGTACTTGAAATACTTGAAATAGCTACAAATAAGGATTTGCATTTTAACAGCACTTATTTTCCTCACAGACTTCTTCTGTCAAACCTGGAAAAGACCATGTTGAATCAACTGCAAAGTCATGAACAGATCTCTCTTTCATATGAAACGATGCCTTGTCAACACGGAAACAGAACTTTTCCTATACAATCTTTTACTTTGTTGTCTTCAAAAAGTGTTCCGTAAACACGGCAGGGTTTCAAGAAATGTTTGCATATACACGAAACCAGTGAAAATGCATATTGATTGCAGTACATATGCTAGGCCTATATGTGGCACTGTAATTCTCCCACAGAAACAGAGAAGAAACTGTGGAGCATGTGCATACAGCTTGCACGCTGTATACAAACACAGAAGAAGACAACCAATAGGATAGTGAGCATGAATGCTAAAGCAAGAGCAAAAGCTGAGACGTTGATGTGGACCAACGATGACGTCTAAATTCTGATTCAAGTCACGATGGGTTATAAGTCAACTAAGCTATAAGAGAATGTTGACTGTATGTGTCAGGGCTTCAGACAAAAACTGGCTGGACACAAAGGCAGGACTCAAGACACAAAAAGGAATGTTCAAAAGGCTTTATGCATTTACCAGGCAGGGTTTGGTACACAAGATAGCAAATGGAGATAAGCAAAAGTGAGGCGTAAATAACAGGTGTGATAAGGGATAATCAGACACAGGTGCAGGGGAGGAAACAGGAAGAGGGCGTGGCAAACAAAAGGGACCAGACACACCCAGACCAAAACTCCCACAGAAAGACAGTGTGCAGACAGAAAATCACCAACCAAACACACAGAAAAACCCACACATGAAATAAACACCAAAACCAATCAAACATCCCCGCCAACCCCAACCATGACAGTATGTTGTTAACATGACTATTTGCTGCTCATTGTCTTACACTCTAAAAGCGGCTGTGTCTAGTTATGTCCACTTGCTACTTCTCTTTAACATAAAGTTGAGTTCAACATCCAAAACTTGTAAGAGCTCTTTATGGTAAAGAGGGGTAGGTAGTAAGTGGACATAACTAAATGCAGCTGCAGGTTTTAGAGTGTAGAAGAGATGCAGAAGATTTTACTTTAGCAGCTCCAATAAGCTCAGTAGCTTCTGCAGCACTAACACAAGTCTGTCGTCTGCCATTGTTGTTGTTGTTATTGTTGTTGTTGTTCCATGATTTCTTCCAACCGGGATTAAGGCTGAGGTTGGAGAGGTGGGGCTATGACATCATAATTTCACAAAAGTTGCATATTAGTTAAACACGTGAAAAAGCAAAGACAGTGAGTGTCATGCCAATTTTTGCCAATTCAAATTTAGGTTGTTTCCTCTCTGTTGGGTAATTTCGCTTAAATTTATTGAAATTCATTGGTTTGCAGCCATGCGGCGTCATTTTCCTTGGCGCCATTGTTTTTCTGTGAAATCTCATGAAGTGGTGTCATCTTGCAATGTTTTAACATGTTATAGACCCACATCTCTCTCAGATCAAGCTTAAAGATGTCAAGCAACAAGAACTTTTTTTTTTTAGGTTGAATTTTCTCACTGAGCATGCCAGCTTCTGCTGCTCATAATGGACGATAGCAGAATGCTGAAGAGACGAAGAATGGTTGTGGAAAGCACTGAGATGAATAAAGTGACCGTTGCGACACATAATTGCAGAAAAGATTTTCAACTTCTCCACAACGTTATTTTTTTTTTCTTGTTGGTGGCGGGAGAAGCACTTTTCCATCTGAATCAGAAACTCAAAGACACTTAACTTTCATCCATTCTCACACCAGTATCAGGGTGCTGCCATGCCAGTCACTCACTACACACCGGCATATACTGCACCGTTTTCAGTGGATTCGTGTGTATGCAGATTGTATCAGTTTCTGTGTGGACAAGTTTATAATTTTAGATAAGATGTGAAGCTGAAGTTGCAGGAAATGGCTTCCACTGGTATTCGAAAACGGCAAAATGCTCGAACTTCTTCCTGAAAAGTCCCCCCATGCCTGACCTCTCACGCTGTTGGGCTCAAAATGTCTGGGGAGAGCCTTGATGCATAAGTTTGTGTGCGTGTGCTTAAAGAAGACTTTTTTTAACTGATTTAAATTGCAGTTGATCTAATATCCTGTTTTGATTTTGCTGTGGGCAGGGCAGAATGGGTGTGTGTCCCCTGCTCCTGCTGCTCAGTGTAACCCTTGGGGCCTTTGCCCAGGATCACCTCCCCATTACTGGTACTGTACATGTTCATTTAAAACAAATGCCTTCACTGCCTCCTTCACTTTAAGAAGCCACCACTTAAAACTGACATCCAGTTTCCTTGAGCTTCTGTCTTTATTTTTCCAGGCCCTCCAGGTGTCACTGTCAAACTTCCAGACCCTCCTGTTGCACCTTTCCTTAACAATACACCCACTGCAGAGCCACCCACAATGCTTGCCCCTGCAGTCGTCTCTGTGATAGCAACAACAACAACAACAACCACTACCCCAACGCTGCCAGCAGGACCCAATGCCACTGTGGCAGTGGAACCCATCACTCCTCTATCCCCAGCTGATGTCCCTCAGGCACCACCAAGCACCAATCCTCCCCTTCCTCCCACCACAGTGGTCCAAGACAGTGGGGGGGACAATGGGACTTTAAATTCTATTCCAGGCACTGCACCTCCAGATTATCCTTTCGAAGACAGCGATGACTTCCTCATTGAGACAGTGTCTACTACAGATTCCAGCCCTCATGGTAAGTGGGGTTTTATACATTTCTTGCTTTTTTGCATACCATTTGTTTTCTAAACCTAGTGAATCAACCATGCACTCCCCGAAACATGGAACAAAACACTTGAAGTGCAAGACATTCTGTTCATGACATAACATTTGAACAAATGATACTTACAGACCTCAAAGTAATTATGCTAATTTTCACTATTGCAGCAATCTGGTAAGCACAACAAACCCTTGAGTTAATTTCAAGAAATGGGTTGTTATGCATTTGTGTTAAACATTTGCATAACCAGCAACGGTGACAGGAGGTCCCACTAATTACATGCACATAACTTTATTACATGAAATGTGGGTTTGACATGTCTGCTGAATGCATGTTGGAGCCATGGTCAAACCTGTGTTTATACCATTTCCATCATCCTCAGGCCTGTGAGTCCAGAAAGTAGTTAGCAACACACACGCACAGCTGCTATAAGCAGGTGCTTTTAATTTGACAAACAATGACAGTGGCTGAAGATATTAAAACCACTACACATTTTACTTGTATATCAACATGAAACTTAAGTCACTCATGGTAAGAGCAATATGACACTTATCTCAACTGAGTAAACAAATTGAGCTACAAAACCAATAACACTAACATCACTGTTAAACTAACATAAACCACAATAACATTTAAAACCACAAAACCCTGAACTCCCGTGGTGCGTTGCAGCACAGCATCCATTGTATATTGGTTAGCCAAAATTGCTAATTTCACGAAACATATTTGACCTATCAATTTTCGGTTTTTGTAATGTTCATTCTTGACCCGACATACATAAGCATACCAAATGGCAAATGTCAGCTTTCCCTGGTTTTTGCATGATCAAAGCCATACACACACACACACACACACACACACACACACACACACACACACACACACACACACACACACACACACACACACACACACACACACACACACACACACACACACACACACACACACAGGTCACTTGGCTATTATAATATAGATGTAATTGCAAGTGTTATGTTGTTAAGAAGAATTGTCAATAATGTATATGGATATAAATCTGTAGTAATGCTGGAAATGATCTCTGCTTGATATTGCACTTCCTTTACAAGAACATAATAATGGACTACTTGCACAATCACTACCCTGTTCTACATAATCCTGCTCCGTTGTTTCTGATCCAACAATGGTAGCATACTGCTGGAGCATACTGTAAGACTTTCCAAAATAGAACATCACCAGTGTTCATCGGATTTGCAGGATGACAAAAGCCCTTGTCAGCAAATTAAAGGATTTAAATTATATTTTGCCATATATACAGTTAAGCAAAAAAGTATTGAGAGAGGTCTGTAATTTTCATCATAGGTACACTTCAACTATGAGAGACAAAATGAGAAAAAATTTCCAGGAAATCACATTGTAGGATTTTTAAAGAACGCATTTGTAAATTATGGTAGAAAATAAGTATTTGGTCACTCACAAACAAGCAAGAGATCTGGCTCTCACAGATCTCTAATTTCTTATTTAAGAAGCTCTTCTGTCCTCAACCTGTTACCTGTATTAATGGCATCTGTTGGAACTCGTTATCTGTATAAAAGACACCTATCCACAGCCTCAAACAGTCAGACTCCAAACTCAGCTATGGCCAAGACCAAACAACTGTCAAAGGACACCAGGAAGAAAACTGTAGATGTGCACCAAGCTGGGAAGCGTGAATCTAGAATAGTCAAGCAGGTTGGTGTGAATAAATCAACTGTGGGAGCAATTGTAAGAAAATGGAAGACATACAAGACCATTGATAATCTCCCTCGATGTCATCCCTTGGGGTCAAAATGATCATGAGAACAGATAACAAAAATCCCAGAACTACACAGAAGGACCTGATGAATGACCTGCAGAGAGCTGGGACCAAATTAACGAAGGCTACACACTACGCACAGAGTTACTCAAATTCTGCAGTGCCAGGCATGTCCTCCTGCTTAAGCCAGTATGTGTCCAGGCCCGTTTGAAGTTTGCCAGAGAGCATATGGATGATCCAGAAGAGGACTGGGAGAATATCATGTAGTCAGATGAAACCAAAATAGAACTTTTTTTTAGTAACAACTAAACTAGTCATGTTTGGAGGAAGGCGAATGCTGAGTTGCTTCCCAAGAACCCTGACATCGGGGTGAATGTGAGGCATAATTGTAAAGCGCTTTGAGCGTCTGATGCAGATGGAAAAGCGCTATATAAATGCAGTCCATTTACCATTTAACACCATACCTACTGTGAAGCATGGGGGTGGAAACATCATGCTTTGGGGCTGTTTTTCTGCAAAGGGGACAGGACGACTGATCTGTGTTAAGGGAATAATGAACGTGGCCATGTATCGTGATATTTTAAGCCAAAACCTCCTTCCATCAGTGAGAGCATTGAAGATGCAACATGGCTGGGTCTTCCAGTATGACAACGATCCTAAACACACCGCTCGGGCAACGTCAGAGTGGCTCCATAAAAAGCATTTCAAGGTCCTGGAGTGAACTAGCAAGTCTCCAGACCTCAACCCCATAGAAAATTTGTGGAGGGAGTTAAAAGTCCGTGTTGCCCAGCGACAGCCCAAAAAATCACTGCTCTAGAGGAGATCTACATGGAGGTATGGGCCAAAATACCAGCTACAGTGTGTGCAAACCTGGTGAAGACTTACAGGAAACATTTGACCTCTGTCATTGCAGCAAAGATTATGTTACAAAGTATTGAGTTGAATTGAAGCACGGTGGCTTAGTGGTTAGCACTGTTGCCTCACAGTGAGGAGGCCATGGGTTCAATTCCCGCCTGTGGCCTTTCTGTGTGGAGTTTGCATGTTCTCCCCGTGTTTGCGTGGGTTTCCTCCCACATCCAAAGACATGCAGGTTAGGTGGGTTGGGATCTTTAAGTTGTTCGTAGGTGTGTGAGTGGGTGTGAATGTGTTTTTGTCTGTTTGTGGCCCTGCGACAGACTGGCGTCCTGTCCAGGGTTTACCCCGCCTCGCACTCTATGACTGCTGGGATAGGCTCCAACCCCCCACGACCCGTGATTGGACTAAGCAGTTGTGTGTGTGTGTGTGTGTGTGTGTGTGTGTGTGTGTGTGTGTGTGTGTGTGTGTGTGTGTGTGTGTGTGTGTGTGTGTGTGTGTGTGTGTGTGTGTGTGTGTGTGGAGTTGAACTTTTGTTATTGAACAAATACTTATTTTTCACCATACTTTACATATAAATTCTTTAAAAATCCTACAGTGCAATTTCCTGGAATTGTTTTTCTCATTTTGTGTCTCATAGTTGAAGTGTACCTATAATGAAAATTACAGATCTCTCTCATCTTTCTAAGTAGGAGAACTTGCACAATCAGGGACTGACTAAATACTTTTTTACCCCACTGTACACAATTCTGTTTATTTATGTAGCACTAAATCACAACATAATTCTCCCCAAGGTGCTTAACAAGGGTAAGGTCTAACTTTACCAACACCCCTGAGCACGCATGTAGGTGACAGCGGTAAAGAATAAACTCCCTCTGGTGTTTTTTCAGGGAGAAACCGCAAGTGCACTAGACTCAGAGGAGTGACCCGCTGCTTAGGCCATTCTAACAATAACACAGATCAAATAAACAAAGTACAACAAACAATTATCAAATGTGCAAAACAGGAATAGAACAAAATCCATTTATTAGCTTGTTGTAATTGTCCACATCAGCATCCAGGATGCCGAAGTCATGCGCAGCTACCCGGGTGTGTCCTCAGCCAGGGTACAGCAAGCTATACTAAACTTGAGACGTCAAACACAACAACAAAGTTAAGCAAAGAACAATTGACTAATTAACATTAAAATCTGCTGGGTAACGTGTGCTTTTAACTCCTCGCTGCCACTAACAGAAGCTACTTTACTGAGTAGAGGAGCTACGTGTAACCGCTAATGGAAACTATTTTATCAGGGACAGGAGCTACATGCTACCGCTGTCAGAGGTTGTTTTACTGGGGGTGAGGATGTATGTGCAACCATTAATAGTGGCTGTTTGACTGTGCTCGATAATCAGTGAAAACCTAGTATGCCATTCAGTTTGAATGAAGCCAAACAAAGTGGGACACAGCAATGCTCTGGCAATTTTTTTTTTTACTTTTTGAAAATGTTCTGTTTAAATTTTTCCTGCGTACACTCATGATGAAATAGCATAAATCACCACAATGCAGTATGACAGCTTGTCAAGCAAGGGGTCTGCTGTCAGGTAAGGCAAAATATGTTAGCTTATAGCCTGTCACGTTGTTAATGAGGCGATTTGTCTCCACACACCCCCGTATTCATCCTACCGTCAGTTGCTGAACAATTGGGATTGCTCCAGTTTGCTCCTCAAAATCCACAGCAGAAGACCTTTGTGACTGCATGCATTAGTTGGACTCTGTGCCATGGAGTGGCGCAGAATGGAGGAGGAGACTGAGAGAGCCAGATGTGTGGCTTCACACGGCTCTTGTCTTGCTTGTTTTCCCAACCATCAGGCGCAGCAGCAGCAAGTGTAACACCTGCAGGAGCACATTGATGAGCATTGGAACGAGACTTTTAGCCAATTTGGCGTCACTGTCCTTCTTCAACAATATGCTGAAAAAGGAATTGCTGAAGAAGGACATTGCATTCAGTGAAACTGCTGCTGCAGGTTTTAATTGTGTGCATGTCAGAGATGAACGCTGTCACGCTTTATTAAGGATCACCACTAATCAACACGGATCAACATGCTCATTTGCGACCTCCACAACATGAGGGGAAATGAGGGTGGTGCGTGACATTCGTGGAAGATTTTTTGACAGCCAAAAACATGCTCCACGAAAATCACACACATCACGCACCAATACGCACTATAAGAAACCTATTCAGATGTGTTGTCACGTTAAGAATGTCAGGAATCTGCCAAGAATGATGCAAATATGACATTTGTAACATGTCTTTCCTATGTGTAAACACACTATTAGCAAAACCTTTTTGCCATTGTCTTCATTTTAATTATCTGAGGTAAAATTAGAGCAGGGGTGCTCAAGTTCGGTCCTCCAACGAAAGACTCGTTAGCAGGCTTTTAATGAGCCTTTCATTGGATTCAGGTGTGTTGGAGCAGGGAGACAACAAAGAGTATCAGGAAGGTGGCTCTCGAGGACAGAGAATTAGAGCTTTTTATTGGGGGTGGGGATTCTGATACATATGTCACAGAGGCTTTAAACAGTGCCTTATATCACAAATTCTGTTTATATCGGGAAAATATCTGTGAAAACACTTATCAAATTGCAGAACTTTGGAGATGTTGAACTTTAAATATCAAACACATGAAAATGTAAAAGGTAGATCAAAATTTATTACACTGTGACCCCTTTAATAATGATTATATAGGATCCAAATCTGCTGATTGAACAAAAACATTGAGTCAAGCATTTCTACACTCCGTGGCTGTGTTTAAATAGTGGTTATTAAAGCCTAACCAGCATTTTGGTGTAAAATGTGCACCAGTTTACACACAAGCCCCCCACATTTAGATCACCTTTTTATTGCTCTTGAAATCTTTTGAATGTGCAAAATGTCAGTCCCGTATGTTAAACTAAAGCAGTCAAATGAACTACTTCCTGAAAAAAATGGCAAACTGGTTCAGCTATTATTGTGGAGTTGTTCCAAAAGTAACAAGATATGTAGCTTATGTGTCAAACGGAACATTACTGACTACTCCAGCAGGAAATGATTAGTCCTGTTTTAAATCACAGCACAGGCTGCTGAAAGTGAAACTCTTTGACATTCACTGATGCAAAAAAGTCCAAGGACACAGGAAGTAATTCTGCTGGATGGAGCAGAGTTGTGCTGTTCGATCTGTCTGGATCTACTGAAGGATCCGGTGACTATTCCCTGTGGGCATAGCAACTGAATGAACTGTTAGTGGATTGGCAGTAAATCCACAGCTGTCTTTTGTGCAGGCAGACCTTCATGCAGAGGCCTGTTTTTGTGAAATTCAGCATGTTAGGTTAGTTACTGGAGTTGCTGAGCAAGCCTGCTCTCCAATCTGAGAGGGAGAGAGCACTTGAGGTGAGTCGACAGCACATCCAGCTGAGAATAGAGGACGGGGATGTGATGTTCCTTCAGGACATTAAGAAGATTTTTGTTCATCATGTCTAGCTCATGGAAAAAGAGCAGATTCCAACAAAAGACTGAGACCTTCAGGATAATCTGGAGCAGAGGATCACTGACCTGAGGAGTTAAAAACAGAGCGAGATTGGCTCTCAAACTGGGAGGGTCCTCATCAGTTCCTGTGATGCTCAGTGGATCCACAGACACATCCATCATCAAAATTTCTCCTCTGAAATTCTCAGAGAATGGGACTCTGTCAAAGCCAAACTCCATGACGAATGGATGAAGATTTCACTGACAGTGAGTGATGTGGATCTTGTATATTAGCAGAGCTGCAGGCCAGAAGCAAATCCTGAACGTATGCAGGAGAAACTAGACTTAAACAGATATAGCATAGACATGGTTATCATGACCCTAAAAAGGAACTCAGGTTTTTTCAGGTTGTGGGTTCAACATTTCATTCAGGAGAAAACTGAATTTAATTGGTACATTGTTGATTTAGAACTATAACACCACTGTTGACTAAACAGCTACCTAATGTAATGCTATAGGACAAACTAAGAACAGTGTAAACCACTTCTTGTTACCATTGAAAAGGCAAAAATGCCATTAGAAGTGTCTGGTAGCATGAAGAGAATCCCTGCATGTTTACTTTGGCAAATGTAAAGAAACGTTTAAAATCACTTATACTGTACAGTTACAGTGCATCCAGAAAGTATTCACAGCACTTCACTTTTTCCCCATTTTGTTATGTTACAGCCTTAGTCCAAAATGGATGAAATTTTTTTTCTACACACAATACCCCATAATGACAATGTGATAAAAGGTTTGTTTATTGTTTTTAGATTTTTGGAAATTTATTACAAATAAAAAACTAAGAAATCACATGTACATAAGTATTCAGAGCCTTTGCCATAAAGCTGAAAATTGAGCTCAGGTGCATCCTGTTTCTACTAATCATTCTTGAAATGTTTTTGCAGCTTAATTGGAGTCCACTTGAGGTAAATTCACCTGATTGGGCAATATGTGGAAAGGCACACACCTGTCTACATATAAGATAAGACTTTATTGATCTCACAATGGGGAAATTCACGTTACGTCAGCTCTTAATAAACACAAGATGAGTGCGAGTAGAAGAAAATGTGCATCAAACAGCATCCCACAGTTGATGGTGCATGTGAAAGCATAAAGCAAGCATGAAGTTAAAGGAATTGTCTGCAGACCTTAGAGACAAGATTGTCTCAAGGCACAAATCTAGGGAAGAGCACAGAAACATTTCTGTTGCATTAAAGGTCCCAGTGAGCACATTGGCCTCCGTCATCTATAAATGGAAGAAGTTCTGATCCATCAGGATTCTTCCTAGAGCTGGCCACCTGTCTAAACTGAGCGATCATGGGAGAAGGGCCTTAGTCAGACAGGTGACCAAGAACCTGATGGTCACTCTGTCAAAGCTCCAACATTTCGGTGTGGAGAGAGGAGAACCTTCCAGAAAGACAACCATCTCTGCAGCAATCCATCAATCAGGCCTCTATGGTAGAGTGGCCAGACTGAAGCCACTTCTTAGTAAAAGGCACATGGCAGCCTGCCTGGAGTTTGCCAAAAGACACCTGAAGGACTCTCGGACCATAAGAAACAAAATCCTCTGATTTGATAAGACAAAGATTGAGCTCTTTGGTGTGAATGCCAGGTGCCATGTTTGCAGGAAACCAGGCACCATCCTTACAGTGAAGCATGGTGGTGGCAGGATCATGCTGTGGGGATGTTTTTCAGTGACATGAGCTGGGAGACTAGTCAGGATTGAGGGAAAGATGAATGCACCAATGTACAGAGACATCCTGGATGACCTCTTGACCTCAGACTGGGGCAATGGTTCATCTTTCAGCAGGACAGTGACCCTTAGCACACAGCTAAGATATCAAGAGTGGCTTCAGGACAACTCTGTAAATGTACTTGAGTGGCCCAGCCAGAGCCCAGACCTGAATCCAATTGAACATTCTAGAGAGATCTGAAAATGGCTGTGCAACGACGCTTCCCATCCAACCTGATGGAGCTTGAGAGGTGCTGCAAAGAGGAATGGGCACAACTGCCCACAGATAGGTGTGCCAAGCTTGTGGCATCATATTCAAGAAGTCTTAAGGCTGTAATTGCTGCCAAAGGTGCATCAACAAAGTATTGAGCAAAGGGTTTATTTTCAATAAATTTGCATGTTGTTATTATGAGGTGTTGTGAGTAGAATTTTGAGGTGAAAAAATGAATTTACTCCATTTTGGAATAAAGCTGGAACATAACAAAATATGGAAAAAGTGAAGTGCTGTGAATACTTTCCAGATGCACCATAGCATCTTAACTCATCTTCCATTTGTTGTGGCGACGTTGGTCTTCACTGAGTCATTATAAGTCAGTTCTCGATGAGGGACTCATTCTTGTTGTAAACAGAACAATGATTCCCTCATGAACAGTTGGTTTGTAATGACTTATGGGGAGCGGCATCGCCAAAAGCAACTGGAGGCTAAGCTAAGATGTTAACTGTATAGTCATTTTCTTTAAAAAAAAAAAAAAAAAGAAAAGAAAAGAAGTTTCTTTACATTTGCTGAGGTAAACATGCACACCTTTACCTCTCCAGTGACCCTCTCCATGCTGCCAGAAATTTCTTATGACATTTTCATCTTATGAATAGAGATGAACTTTGTGCTGAGTGTTTTTAGGTTTCCCATTTTGTGTCATAATTTTTGTTCCAAGTGATAAAGATGAACTGAAATTTGAAGTAAAATAGTCTAGACAGAATTCATGAAAAGTGGCTTTATAAAAGGTTAACCAGCATTTTTGAGTGTTGTTTTTAACTTGTTCAAATGGTCCAGTTCATGGAAAAATAGGATACCAAGCTAACATTTTTATTTTTAGCTTCTAAGTGGACAAGAAACGTATACAGTAGTTAAATGATATGTTTAAAGGTAAAGAGTTAAACATTTCTATGTATTTTTCTGAATAACATCATTACAAAAATCATATCACTCTTAAAAATGTTGAGTAAACACAATAAACACCTTAGTTGAATGAATGAATGAAAACTGTTTATTTCGAACATTTGATACAACAACAATTACAAGATAGATCAGTAAAGACAACAACAAAAAAGTTCCTACTGTGTACCCAACATGTCCGAAAAGGGGTAGGGTGAAGCATCAGCTTATTTATCCCTACCCCTTCTTCCCCACAACCAGTAATACCCTTTGCCACATATACACATAAATTCCTACACACCTAAACCGATATCAATATATATATATACATATATATACACACACATACATATACACATCAACATACACATATATACACATATACATATATACACATATATATACACAAACATAAATATACACCTACACATACCTACTTACATACAAAATACTATATATTTACAAGCCGAAGCAAACAACAAAAACACCCTAACCCTCATTACCCTTCCTCCTCCCTATACCCAGAAAAAACCATATTTTTGTACCGCTGTTTGAACTGGTTCATGCTTGGACATTGCTTGAGCCCCACTCCCAATCTGTTCCACATCCTCACCCCACAGACAGAAATACAGAAACCTTTTAATGTTGTTCGTGCCCACTGATGCTTTAAATTAAATTTCCCCCTCAGACTGTAATCCCCTGATCTGTTAAAAAACATATTTTTAATATTTGCTGGAAGTAAATTGTTTATTGCTTTATACACAATTTGTACTGTTTGAAAATGAACCAAGTCTGTGAATTTTAAGAATTTGGATTGTAAAAATAGTGGATTTGTATGATCTCTATAGCCAGTATTATGAATAATTCTTATAGCTCTTTTCTGCATTACTGACAGTGATTGTGTTGTACCTTTATAAGTATTACCCCATACCTCTGCACAGTACTGTAAATATGGTAAAACCAGTGAGCAGTAAAGAATGCGGAGTGAGTTGTGGTCCAGAATATGTTTCGCTTTGTTTAGAACTGAAATGCTTCTTGACAGTTTACTTTGTATATGTTTTATATGAGTCTTCCAGTTTATCTTATCATCTATTATCACCCCCAGAAACTTATTTTCATGTACCCTTTCAATATCTACCCCCTCGACTTGTAACTGAACCTGTATATCTGTATTACAATAGCCAAATAACATGTATTTTGTTTTACTTAAGTTTAATGATAATTTATTTCTGTCAAACCATATTTTCAATTTTCCCATTTCCATACTGATCCTCCTCAGTAACTCCTGCAAATCCCCCCCTGAACAAAAAATGCTTGTGTCATCTGCAAATAATACTAATTTTAATATTTTGGAAACATTGACAATATCATTTATATAAATTAGAAACAGTTTTGGACCCAATACTGACCCCTGTGGGACGCCACAAGCATTGTCCAAGCATGATGATGTATATTCCCCCAACTTCACAAACTGTTTTCTGTTACTTAAGTAGCTTCTCACCCAGTGCAACACCAACCCCCTAATCCCATACTGTTCAAGTTTATTGATTAATATGTCATGATTAATTGTATCAAAAGCCTTTTTAAGATCTATAAATATTCCAACTGAATGTAATTTGTGGTCTATGGCGTTTGTAATCTCCTCAACTGATTCTATTAATGCAAGTGATGTTGAACTATGTGCTCTGAATCCATATTGACTATCAGTAAGTAATTTATGTTTATTTATGAATTTGTCTAATCTATTATTGAATAACTTTTCTAATAATTTGGAAAATTGTGGAAGCAAAGAAACAGGTCTATAATTTGTGAAGTGGTGTCTATCCCCAGTCTTATACAGCGGCACAACCTTAGCTATTTTCATTGATTGGGAAATTTACCGGTTTGAAATGATAAGTTACAGATGTATGTTAATGGTTCTACAATCCATTCAATGACCTGTTTTACCACCACCATATCAATTTCATTTAAATCGGTAGATGTTTTATATTTACAATTATTCACAATGTCTATAATTTCATTTCCATCCACTGCTGTGAGGAACATTGAACAGGGATTTCTTTCTATGAGATTATTATCCCAATCCTCAGGTTGGGAATCGGGAATTTTTTCTGCCAAGCTTGGTCCAATATTTACAAAAAAATTATTAAAACCGTTGACTACCTCATCCTTATTTTCCTTCTTGACATTATTATCAATGAAATACTGAGGGTAACTCTGTTTTTTATTACCATTTTTGATAATGCTATTTAATATATCCCATATTCCTTTAATATTGTTTTTGTTATTATATAATATGTTACTATAATATTCCTTCCTACATACCCGTATAATATTAGTTAATCTATTTTTGTATTTCTTATATCTATTTTCTGCCTCTTTAGTCTTTAGTTTATGAATTCTCTATACAGTGTATTTTTCTTATTACATGCATTTCGTAACCCTTTCGTCATCCATGGTCGAGCTTGGATTTTTTGTTTTCTGTAGTCTTGTTTAATTGGACAATTTTTATCATATAATGATGTAAATATTTGTAAAAAAGTTTCATATGCACTATCAACATCACTTTCACTGTATACCTTTTCCCAGTTTTGCTCCTGTAAATCCTTCTTTAGTGTGTTCATGTTTTCCTCTGTCCGCACTCGCCTGTATTTTATTTTCTCCTCTGGCTGATTCCGCCGATGGTTTCTATTATAAACGATGAAAACTGGTAGATGATCACTAATGTCATTGATTAATAATCCACTCACAGTGTTATTCTCAATATCATTGCTGAATATATTATCAATTAAGGTGGCACTATGGGATGTAATTCTGCTTGGCCTGGTGATTTTTGGATATAAACTCATACTGTACATTATACTGATAAATTCATCTGTTATTTAATGCTTATTTGGATTGAGCAGATCAATATTTAAGTCACCACAAATGAACACAGTTTTTTTATTAGTTTTTGAGAACATTTTCCCATACAGTCAGTGAATGTTTCAATACTAGATCCTGGTGCTCTATATATACAGCTGACTAATACATTTTTGCTTTTTTCTTCACATATTTCAATAGTTATACATTCTAATAAGTTATCAATCACAGTTGTCATATTGTCTACTATTTTATAATCCATGTTCTTATCCACATACACAGCCACTCCTCCTCCACTCTTATTCTTTCTGTTTACACAATTAAATTCATATCCATCCAGTTCAAAATCCATTCCTTTATCTTCATTGATCCATGTTTCTGATATAACAATTATGTTAAATATTTTTTTAAACTGACTTAAATATTCTTTAATGTTGTTAAAGTTTGCATATAGACTTCTGCTGTTGAAATGGATTATTGATAATTTGTTATCCGTTTTAATGATCCGATTAAACTGTTCATCTGTATAATAGCAACAACTGTCATTGATATTTGAGAAGAAATTATTGTCTGGGTCTATATCGTACTCCAAGTCCAGTACATTGTGGTCTGTGTATTTAAATGTTCTCAGTTCTACTTTTCCATGATCAGCAATCCTTTGAGTTATATCCTTCTTGTCTCCAGATGTAGATGAATAGGTAGTAGATGAATAGGTTCCTCTGGTCTGTGTCATGGTGTTGTGATGTGTTTGTGTCCTCATACCTTATTGGTCATATCTGTCCAGATCCTCGCTTTAAGAAACACTATTGTTCATATTTGTCCAGCTCCTCGATGTTCCTTATTGCCATGACTTTTGCTTGTTCTGGTGATCCGTTCAGTTTGATGAATATTTTACAGTTTGAAGTCCATGTGTGCTGGATTTTTCCCTGTTTCTTCAAGAAGCGTGCTTTCCTGGCGATGTCGGCATTCCGTTTGGTGAGATGTTCATTGATGAATACGTTTGTCCCTTTCAGTTTTCTTCCTTGTTTTAACAGTGCTGTTTTGTGTTTTCTGTTGATGAATCTCATGATGACGGTTCGTTTATCACCGTCATTTCTCCGGGGCAGAGGGTGGCACGCTTCAATGTTATTTAAATCCATTTCTATACCTTTAGATAGGAGGAAATCAGCAACCTGTTTTTCCACAGAGCTGACCTCCTGTTCACTGGGCTCCCCTCCGCTCTCATCTGTTACCGCTCGTGCGTAGGACCGTGGTTTGATGTGAAGACCTGTGATGATGACGTCGTTGATTCTGGTGTACTGCTCCAATTCAGCCACTCTATTTTCCAGCTGCACCAGATGCCGGTCTTTCTCGGCATTCTGGAGCCGTAATGCCTTCACCTCCTCCACCAGATCCATGATTGATTTCTGTTGCTGCTTCACAACAGAAATCTCCTCTGATAAAAAGTCCAGAGATTTTTTAATATCGTCACCTTCCTCCGCTGTCAGAACCTTCTTAGGCCCCATGGTCGGTTTATGAGCAGCTTGTCGATCGCCGATGTTAACAGCCTGTGTTGTTTATCACCGGGATGGATCTGCACTGCGCTGGTGCCGCGCGGCCTCGGTGTTTCCGCGCTGATGGATCCGCGGTGGCTGCACGAGGCCTCGGGGAAGCGGCACTCGTGACGCGCGGCTCTAATGACGCAGCGCGCGGCCTCAGTGAATTCACCACGTTGAGCGGGCCTCGGACGTTGTTGCTGTCCAGTCGCGGGGCTAAGTTGCCGGTTGAGGTGGTATTCCCACTGTCCGGGTTGGCAAACACCGGCGTGGCAGATGGCAACTACAAACACCACCTCTGAAAACTCAGGTACAAACTTTTTGCAGCTCACTCTGACGACACGCAGCTCTGACTGACTGTGACTGACGCAGCTCTGAAAAAAATACTTTCATCTTCTCTCTTCTCTAAAATCAGAAAGGTCTTGTCTCAGAGTCAGTCAGAAGTTCATCACTTCTGCATGTTCTGTGCCATTTCATTAAGAAGTTATAAATGATGTTTGTAATTTATGGATTTAACAGTGGTCGCGGAATACCTCTTATGAGGAACAAACTACTAACAAACAATGCATGTATTCCGATGTCCAGGTTTTGTTTTTTTTTTTATCATGAACACATAAATAAACATTAGACCAAAATAAGAATTAAAGAAAATCCACATAACAACATGCACACAGGTTTTTTTCATGGGTTTTTTTTGTTTATTTTTTGTTGTTTTTTTAATGCCCCACTCCTGAAAATCTGCATTTATGTTAGAAATTTATTTCTGGAGGTGCATGAATGAAATGGATTAAAACACATTTCTGGACAGTTAGAATCTGAAACATTTAATTATCACCTAAACTAAAACACAGGGGATTCATTAACAACTTTAATTTACTCAGAAAGGTCACATTATTTCATCTGTAGTGACTGAGTGAAACCTGTTCAGTAGTTTGCATTTGAAAACTTTGTGGAAACTGTGGGAAACATCTGAAATAATTAAAAACACACTGAACACAGGCCATCTTCTTAAAGTTCCTAAATTATAGGTTTTGGATTATATGTTACTTTTGATAATATTATATAGTTTTAAAGCTGCACTTTGCCCTAAAAATCATTCTGTCTGCCAGTTTCTTCTTTATGTGCATTCCTGCAGAGATGCTTTGGGAAGACTTGAAATAATAACTTTATTTATATACCTCTTTCTGGATACATTAGTACTCACCAAGCAGGCACAGCATTTTGCAAAAGTTGGATACAGTGGAGGGTTTTTTTTTTTTTTTCCTGGTGCTCAGTGGACCTCCAGCCACAGATCAGTGCTTCCAGCTGCTCCCAGCCCTTGGCACAGAAGTGCATGAAGAAGACACGGTGCACACACACCAATCTCAATGACATCAGTGCTTACATTCCATTCCACAGCTCATACCATTAAGAATATGTGGCACCAGCAATTTGCTGTCCTCTTTGTTTTATACACACAGAACTGCCATTAAACAAATACTGAAAATGATGATTGTGAAAAGTGCAAACCAAAAACTGTGCTTGACACAACCATAAAGATGCTTCCATGGACAGGACAGAGATAACAGACAGACCATGATTGATGTAAATGTTGCATTACCTGAGCTACTGTTTGCTGTAGTCTTCTATGTAAATAGTTAGTCACTGTTCTTCTGTTAAACTGTGATGTGTCTGCTCATTCTGGGGGAATGCCTGTTACACATGTGCTGGACTTTTTCTTCACATATTATTTTGAGAATCCATTAGGTAAAACAAAGGTGCAAGTTGGTTTTGGAATAGGCACAAGTCAAACGATGAACATCTGATGCTAAAAACTGCAGTTTTGAGACATTAAACATCAGCTGGACTTTTATTCATTATATTTTGTTGAAGTCAGTCATTGATAATAGGTCAGCAATATAATTACTTTTTTCAACTCCTAGGTGTTTGGTTTGAAATGATAAATACCCAGTATTTGAGTATTTGATGTTTTACCTTAAAGAATGTGTTTTTAATTTTTTTTGGGGGGGGGGGCTTAAGATGCCAGGAGATACATACCATCATCGCCAAGCCAGTACACTGACCTATTTAATGGCCACTTGTTGTATTCCATATTTGTTTCATATTTTTTTCTTTCTCTCTTTGACCAAGACAACAGCCATAATGATGACATGCCAGTCATAGCAGTGATGGTGGCCCTGTCCTCTTTGCTGGTCATTATATTCATCATCATCATCCTCTATATGCTCAGGTTGGTGAACTGCAGTTCTTGTTCTTCAGACATGCTAGCTTGAGATCTATGCGGTAGGCCTATGTTGCAGAAGTTACTGTGGCAATGACTGATCGGCATGCTGTGATGACTATGGCAGCATGTGAGATGGGGTTTGTGCATGTATTAATGTGAAGTAATGTCTGATTATTGCAGGTTCAAAAGGTACAAGCAAGCAGGAAGCCATTCCAGCTCTTTCAGATTGACCAATGGTAGATCAGATGATACAGGTAACTTGCCCACACATGTACGAGCATTGGTGTATATTTGTGCTGTCAGTGATGATGTGCGTGGCTGTGTACGTACACACTGAACAAAAATTTGTGTGTTCTTGGTTGTATCAGTAAACATAAAGCTTGACCAGACTTACTACTCTGCATTGTTTCTGATAAGACTGCATTGATCTTGCTCCTCCAACTGATAACATTTCAGTGTTTGACTCTTGGTAGAAGGCTTTTGTTTGCTGTGATTACTTAACCAACAGGCTGCAGTTAGCTGGCAGCATTGAATACACATCGCCCTCTGGTGGACGTTTTGGGGAAGAAAATGAAATAAATATTGAAGTCAGGTTAAACTTTGGTCTCACTTTCTAATCCCATCTCTTAGTTACCTCTTTCTTGTCCTTTTCGTGACCTCTTCTGCTCACTTCCATCTTCTTTGCTTAAACAGAACTCCAGAGTGTGCCGCTATTGGCCCGTTCCCCCAGTACAAATAGGAAGTACCCGCCCCTTCCCATAGACAAACTTGAGGAAGAAATGAACCGCCGCATGGCCGATGACAACAAGCTCTTCAGGGAGGAGTTTAACGTAGGGAGCACTCAAACACACACTGCCTTACAGCACACACAAAATTCATACTGTCTTGTGTCTTTATACTGTAAATAATTTCCTTGTCATTCAGGGCTGTGAAGATATTTTTCCAAAAACAAAAGGTAGTATACAGTTAAACAGTAACACTGTTTCTGAGCATTTTGTACAGATATGCAAAATGGACAAATAATTAATCAAAGTCTGAAGTGTAAAAATCTGCCAAGACCAGAGTGTCTCAGACTTTGACATGTCTAACTACGAGTATACTTTTAATATGTTACTGAAGCAACACATAGACACAGAAATCTACCAGATGAGTGACTTGCATTAGGCACGGCAGAGACAAAGGATCTCATAAGGTCTTGCACATAATTTTAAAAATATGTAAATGAAGTACACTGCAATAACTGTCCCTCTCAAAATAAGCCAAATAATCCAAAATCTAGCAAAGTTGTCTTGCATTAAGCAAAAAAAAAAAAAAAAATCTGCTAATGGGGTAAGAAAAATTTACTTGGTTAGAATTCTCAAAACTAGCAAAATGTCTAGACACTGAATAATCAAACTCGACCCTTAAAACTCGACAGAATCCGTATTTTAAGATTAGCCTCTGTCTTAAAATAAGGAAAACAATCTTTTTCTTTTGCTTGGATGATTTGTAATCTATTGCCTTTCCTTGTTACTGGTTAAATACAGCTTGGTCTTTCTTATATAAAAATGCTTGACAAGATTATTTTTCTGTTTAGACAAAATTAAGTCAAATTTTCATTCAACAAGACTTTTTTTGTACTTTCTTAGATATCAGTTTTTGCGGTGTAAAGCTATTCTGGGGGAAAAGAAAAGCTTCTAAATGTCAAATAATTTATGATGGTGCTAAAACCTAAACCAAGTACCTTGTGTGACGACCCTTTACCTTTAAAGCAGAATTACTTTGGGTGGAGTTATCTCCCTTTTTTAATGCATTAATTATCCCCTGTTTTGTTGCCTTTTGCAGTTAACTATGAAAGTTGCCAGTCTTATCTTACAAGGTCTTTTGCTTTCATTTATTTTTTTAAATAGAGTTCGATGTGGCATGAACATTAAGGCCCTGTCACACCTTGATGATTTAGCCTGCGTATGCTGACCGTATTAAAAACGCTGGCACATGCTGGTGTACGTCTAAAAAATTAATGCAGCTGTCACGCCTTGATGATTAGCCAGCTTATGCCAACGGCCCCGTTTCCACCCAGTGGTTAGGGTCAGTACTGCATGGTGTGGTGCGGGTCAAAAACAGAGTAATTTAACATTATTTTATTTTATTTTATTATTTTTTATCTTGGTGGACCATTTTCATTGTGTTTCATTTTCAATGCTGATGAGTCAACTGGCTGTGGTAAACGCTGCCGTGAATGAATGAAGGGCTGTGTCTCTATTAATGTTTAATGTGCCGGCTGCTTCCTGATCAACGGACCTGATCAGGAAAGTTTGAACGAAATGCTGTGATGATTTAAACTTTTAAAGCACCAGTCGGACTGTGATCAGGTGTGATCAGACCTGAATAAAGTGCTGTGTGATCTGTAAGTGTGATCTGTCAGTGTGATGATCACCGACAGCGATGGCGCTTTAAATGTTTAAACGGCGCATTAATCAGGTGTGATCACCCTGATCGATTGATCAGGTCAAATAATGATCACACCAACAGTGACAACGCTTTAAAAGTTGAAACCATCACAGAGCTTCTGTGTGTTCAGAGCACAACACCGACATGAGAAGCGCACCTGCAGCAGAAAAAACACAGAGGGACTTGCTTTAAAATGACACATTTCCAGCCACAAATTAAAGTATTTTCAGACATCATTTTCAAAAATCAGGAGCTTTATGTGGATTCATGTCCATCTGTGATGGTGAATTGGACTGAAATTAACAGGTCATATTTCCTCTGTGTGTGAATGAAACAGTCGATATGCATGACGACCGCAGCTTTCAGCCAAACAGTGGCCAGCATTATTGGACAGCTTTAGACTTAGTCCCTCATGTGCTGGACGAATGAGTCACACGCTGGCATGCGTTGAAAAATTTGCCCAAAATGCCCAAATTTTTTTTGAGTAGCTCAGCTTATCAGGACGTACATCAGCGAGCTTCAACGTGTTTCAACGTGCTTCAACTTGCTCTTATAAAAAAGTACCCTTAACCTATTGGACTTATGCCCGCGTTTTTAATACGGTTGACATACACTGGCTACATTGTCAAGAAAAGAAGAAAATTTGAATGTGACTGCAGAAACAAAGTTCTTTCATTAACTAAAACAGTTAAGACTTCCTAAATTTCCCTTTGAGAACTAATAGTGTTATTTTAAGGTGGTGGGGATAATGTCCAACAGTGCATACTCTTTTTTTTTTGCTTGTTTTTAAAGAGAAGACCATTAAATATTCAAATATAAATGACAACTTTTTAAAACTGAGTTTAAGTAAATTCTGTGTTATATCGAGTAATAAACATAATGGTTTAAGTGAAAAATAATCAGGATATTAATCAATAAAAAAATAATCATTTGTTGCAGCCAAACAAAGCTTTGAACTAATTAGGAGGTTCAAGACCTTATGCAGCCATGTTGCTGCCTACAGATACTTGGCGTGGTAGATGAGCTCACAGTATTGCATAACTTAAAGCACCACTGAAGGAAAACTGATTATGTCGGCATCACTTCGGAGTCCTCAGTGCTTTATTTTTTAATTTTGTTCTTTGAAAGTGGGTATTGATCTACAGAACTCATGGATGGATATCTGTCCACTTTTACATTGTATTATTTATTTATTCATTCATTCATTCTGTGTGTGTAGGCATTGCCAGTCTGCCCCATCCAGGCATCATGTGATGCTGCGTCTAAGGAAGAGAATAAAGAAAAGAATAGATATGTCAACATCCTCCCATGTGAGTAACAGCTGACCTCTGTGACACTGCCTGACCCTAACAATAGAGTACTCAGTGTGTCTCCAGTTTTTACCAGGTATTTTAGGGTTTTATATACACTCATCAGTAGACGCCAGTAAACACCATGCAGCTCACAGTTACAGGGTTCATAAAGTGAGTTAGTGAGTTGTATTTTTGTCACGGAATGTGGGACAGAATGTTTGTCGTACAGTGCATCCAGAAAGTATTCACAGCACTTCACTATTTACTCATTTTGTTATGTTACAGCCTTATTCCAAAATAAATGAAATTCATTTTTCCCTCAGAATTGTACTCACACCAACACATAACATGAAACATGGAAAAAGTTTTTTTTTTTTTTTTTTTGCAAATTTATTAAAAATATAAAACTAAGAAATCACATGTACATAAGTATTCACACACTTGGCTCAATACTGTATTGATGCAGCTTTGACATCAGTTCCTGCCTCAAGTCTTCTTGAATATGATGCCACAAGCTTGGTGCACCTATCCTTGAACAGTCTTGCCCATTTCTCTTTTCAGCATCTTTCAAGCTCCATCAGGTTGGATGGGGAGCATCGGTGCACAGCCAATTTCACATCTCTCCAGAGATGTGAAATTGGATTCAGGTCTGGGCTCTGACTGGGTCCCCCCAGTCTGAGGTCAAGAGCACTCTGGAGCAGGTTTTCATCTAGGATGTCTTTGTACATTGCTACATTTATCTTTCCCTCAATCCTGAGTAGTCTCCCTGTTCCTGCTGCTGAAAAACATCCCCACAGCATGATGCTGTCACCACCATGCTTCACTGTAGGGATGGTGCCTGGTTTCCTTCAAACATATGATGTCTGCCATTCACTCTCATGACGCCAAAAAAATGTTGTTTCTCATGGTCTGAGAGTCCTTCAGGTGCCTTTTGTCAAACTCTAGGTGGGCTGCCATGTGCCTTTTACTAAGGAGTGACTTCCATCTGACCACTCCACCATACAGGCCTGATTGGTGAATTGCTGCAGAGTTGGTTGTCCTTCTGCAAGGTTCTCCTGTCTCTACAGAGGAATGCTGGAGCTCTGACAGAGTGACCATCAGGTTCTTGGTTACCTCTTTGATTTCTCTCCCAGTCCCTGGGTTTAGATGGTTGGCCAGCTCTAGGAAGAGTCCTGGTGGTTCTGAACTTCTTCCACTTACCAATGATGGAGGCCACGATGCCCACTGGGACATAAAAAGCAGCAGAAATGTTTCTGCACCCTTCCCCAGATTTGTGCCTCGAGACAATCCTGTCTCAGGGGTCTACAGACAATTCCTTTGACTTCATGCTTGGTTTGTGCTCTGACATTCACTGTCAACTGTGGGACCTTATACGAGGTCTCTTAGATAATAAACCGACCCTTTTATTTTTTTTTTTAACTATGGATTTGAATGACATGCGATTACACCAATCATGCTTGAACCCTCGTGCGCATGCGTGAGTTTTTTCACGCGTGTCGGTGACGTCATTTTTCTGTGGGCAGGCCTTGAGTGAGATGTGGTCCCGCCCTCTCGGCTGAATTCCTTTGTTTCACACGCTGCTCGAGACGGCGCGCGTTGCTTTATCAAAATTTTTTCTAGACCTGTGAGGAATATCCGAGTGGACACTATTCGAGAAATTAAGATGGTTTTCTGTGAAAAGTTTAACGGCTGATGAGAGATTATGGGGTGTTTCTGTCGGTGTAAGGACTTCCCACGGAGCGGGACGTCCTGCAGCGCTTCCAGGCGCTGTCGTCGGCCTGTTTCGAGCTTAAAACATCCTAATTTAAGGCTTAATTCACCCAGGACATCGTGAGAGAACAGAGAAGATTCAGAAGAGGCCGGCATGAGGAATTTATGCGGACATTCCACTGTTTAAGGACATTTTTTTTAATGAAAGACGTACGCGCAAATTCGCCGAGTTGTTTCTGTGACGACTCGGCAAATCTGTGTGCGCCGCGACAGGAAAAACACCTCTGTGTTGAAAACCATTTGTAGAATTCAGGCGGCTTTTAATGGCTTTCAACAAGTGAGTAACTGAGAAATTGTTTAACAGCTTGGGCATGTTCCAACTTGCCCGTTAAGATTTCCAACGGAGGTGTTTTTCCTGCCGCGACCCCCCGCGGTCGGGTCCAGCCCGACATGCGACTCTGCCCGCACGTTCTTTCATTACAAAATGACCGTTAACAATGGAATGTCCGAATAAACTCCTCATGCCGACTTCTTCTGAAAGTTCTCTGTTCTCTGACGACTTACTGCGTGCGTCAACAGAGCCTGAAATGTGGAAGTTTTCAACTTGAAACGGCGAGACGCTGCCGCCTCGAAGCGCAGATCGCCGTCAGGCGCCGTGGACCGTCCTTAAAGCGACACTACCAGACCAAAATCTCTCATCAGCCGTTAAAATTTTTACCGAAAACCAGCTGAATTTATTGAATGGTGTCCACTCAGTTGTGCCTTACAGTTTTGAAAAAAATTTTATCAAACAAAGCAACAGTCTCTGAGCCATTCCTAAACAATGAAAAAAATCGACGAGCGGGTGGGCGACTCCTCACTCAAAGACTGCCCACAGGCGAATGACGTAACCGACAGGCGTGAAAAAACTCTCGCATGCCCACGAGGGTTCAAGCATGTCTGATGTAATCACACGTGATTCAAATCCATATGGTTTTTGAAAAAATAATAAGGTCGGATACTTTTCTAATAGACCTCGTATGTAGACAGGTGTGTGCTTTACCAAATCATGTCCAATCAACTGAATTTACCCCAGGTGGACTTCTGTTAAGCTGTAGAAACATGTCAAGGATGATCAGTGGAAACAAGATGCACCTGAGCTCAGTTTTGAGCTTCATAGCAAAGGCTATGAATACTTATGTACGTGTGATTCCTTAGTTGTTTTTTTTTTTTTTTGTAAATTAGCAAAAATCTCAAACTTTTTTCACATTGTCATTATGGGGTATTATGTGTAGAAGGTTCCGGGTTCAAATCCCACCTCTGCCACATTTCTCCATATAATGTGGAGTTGCGTCAGGAAGGGCATCCGGCGTGAAACCTGTGCCAATTCAACATGCAGATCCACCTTGGATTTGCTGTGGCGACCCCAAGTGCAAACAAGGGAGCAGCCGAAGGGACTTACTATGTGTAGAATTTTGAGGAAAAAAAATGAATTTCATCTGCTTTGGAATATGGCTGTAACATAACAAAATGTGGAAAAAGTGAAGCTCTGAATACTTTCCGGATGCACTGTATACCACTTGAAATTAAAATTCCTTCGCTGACCCTGCTTTTCCGACTACTTATCATTTGCTTCCTGTCACTTTCTCAGATGATCACTCCAGGGTACATCTGTCATCTCTCGAGGGAGTCCCAGACTCAGACTTCATCAATGCCTCCTTTATAAATGTTTGTATAAGTCCAGCTTGTTGTCTACAAAGCCAACACAATTATTGCACTTTTTAATGCATGAATTTTTTAGCAAACTCTGAACTACTGCTACTGTGTCAGATCGTCTCCTGTTCTCTTTCTATTCCAGGGTTACCAAGAGAAAAATAAGTTTATTGCAGCTCAAGGTAAAGTTTTCACCCACATTTGCAGTAGGAAGAAGTGTGTATTTAAATGCAGGAAGAAATTACTTTATGATCCATTGTTGTCTATTTTTGTTTGTCTTCATCTCAGGACCGAAGGAAGAAACGGTCAATGACTTCTGGCGTATGATTTGGGAGCAAAACACTGCTACCATTGTCATGGTGACCAACCTAAAGGAAAGAAAAGAGGTATCGGAGCTGGAGAAGGGTGTTAAATTGTGCCCCAAGTCCTTAAATATGCTGTAGTTGAAAACAAATGCTGAATATAAACTCAAATAAAAAAGACATATAGCTTTAATTTCTTGGTATTTATTTTCAAATCTGGTTGAGTGGAGGAATTACAGCTTTTTCTTTTTTTAAGTCAACAAAAGTAATTGGACTAAAACAGCATGAATGTGGTCATTTTCAAGACCTGGATGCAAGTGCTTTGCTGCCTGAAGTCTTACACCCATCGACCCAATCAGACACCTGAAGATATCTCTTGAATAAGTGACAAAATATCATGAAGACAGATAAGCTGTCATACACTATAGAGTAAACCTTTCCTACTTTGATGTCTCAGAAACTTCATTGACATATGTGTAAATTCAGAGTATGGAGTAGATGTTTAAAATGTTTTTATCTGTCATTTTCTTTTTGTTCAGTGTAAGTGTGCACAGTACTGGCCGGACCAGGGCTGTTGGACATATGGAAACATTCGTGTGTCAGTAGAAGACACAATGGTGCTGGTGGACTACACCATCCGAAAGTTTTGCATTCAACAGGTATTAAAAGTTAAGCGAGCATGCATTCATTTAGATACCAGAACCTCCATGAGATTCTGTGAAAACAGTATGTCAGAGGTGAGCACTTTTATTTCTTGCAGGGTAATATATTGCTGACTAGTGGTGTTACAGTGCAGTATAGGGCTCATTATGTGCATGGTGTTCAACTGGAATGGTTGTTTTCATTTAAATGTAAAACCTCTCTCTCTCTCTCTCTCTCTCTCTCTCTCTCTCTCTCTCTATCTCTCTCTCTCCTCTCTCTCTCTCTCTCCTCTCTCTCTCTCTCTCTCTCTCTCTCTCTCTCTATATATATATATATATATATATATATATATATATATATATATATATATATATATATATATATATATATATATATATATATAACACACACACACAGCGAGGAAATAAGTATTTGAACACCCTGCGATTTTGCAAGTTCTCCCACTTAGAAATCATGGGTCTGAAATTTTCATCTTAGGTGCATGTCCACTGTGAGAGACATAATCTAAAAAAAATATCTGGAAATCACAATGTATGATTTTTTTTAATAATCTATTTGTATGTTATTGCTGCAAATAAGTATTTGAACACCTGTGAAAATCAATGTTAATATTTGGTACAGTAGCCTTTGTTTGCAGTTACAGAGGTCAAACGTTTCCTGTAGTTTTTCACCAGGTTTTCACAAACATCAGCAGGGATTTTGGTCCACTCCTCCATACAGATCTTCTCTAGATCTTTCAGGTTTGGAGTTTCAGCTTCCTCCGAAGATTTTCTGTTGAGTTCAGGTCTGGAGACTGGCCAGGTCACTCCAGGACCTTGAAATGCTTCTTACAGAGCCCCTCCTTAGTTGCCCTGGCTGTGTGTTTTGGGTCATTGTCATGCTGGAAGACCCAGCCATGACCCATCTTCAGTGCTCTTACTGAGGGAAGGAGGTTGTTTGCCAAAATCTCGCAATGCATGACCCCGTCCTTCTTCCCTTCAATACGGTGTAGTCGTGCTGTCCCCTTTGCAGAAGAGCACCCCCAGAGTATGATGTTTCCACCCCCATGCTTCACGGTTGGGATGGTTTTCTTGGGGTTGTTCTCATCCTCTAAACACGATAAGTGGAGTTGATTCCAAAAACCTCTATTCTGGTCTCATCCGACCAAATGACCTTCTCCCATGCCTCCTCTGGATCATCCAGATGGTCCCTGGTGAACTTCAAATGGGCCTGGACTTGTGCTGGCTTGAACAGGGGGACCTTGCAGCCCTGCAGGATTTTAAACCATGACAGCATCATGTGTTACTAATGTAATCTTTGTGACTGTGGTCCCAGCTCTCTTCAGGTCATTGACTAGGTCCTCCTGTGTAGTTCTGAGCTTTCTCAGAATCATCCTTACCCCACAAAGTGAGATCTTGCATGGAATCCCAGATCGAGGGAGATTAACAGTCATCTTGTGTTTCTTCCACTTTCTGATTCTGATAAATAATCATAACAGTTGTTGTCTTCTACCAAGCTGCTTGCCTGTTGTCCTGTTGTCCATCGCAGCCTTGTGCAGGTCATTTGTTTTGTCTCTGGTGTCCTTAGACAGCTCTTTGGTCTTGGCTATGGTGGACAGGCTGGAGTGTGATTGATTGAATGTGTGAACAAGTGTCTTTTATACAGGTAACAAGTTCAAACAGGTGCAATTAATACAGGTATAGAGTGCAGAATAAGAGGGCTTCTTAAAGAAAAATTAACAGGTCTGTGTGAGCCACAATTCTTGCTGGTTGGTAGGTGTTCAAATACTTATTTGCATCAGTAACATGCAAATAAATTATTTAAAAAAAATCATACATTGTGATTTCCAGATTTTTTTTTTTTTTTTTTTTGATTATGTCTCTAACAGTGGAATGCACCTAAGATGAAAATTTCAGACCCCTCCATGATTTCTAAGTGGGAGAACTGGCAAAACCGCAGGGTGTTCAAATACTTATTTTCCTCACTGTATATGTATATATATATATATATATGTGTGTATATATGTATATATATATATATATATATGTGTGTATATATGTATATATATATATATATATGTGTGTATATATGTATATATATATATATATATGTGTGTATATATGTATATATATATATATATGTGTGTATATATGTATATATATGTGTGTGTATATATATATATATATGTGTGTATATATATATATATATGTGTGTATATATATATATATATCGTTATCTTTGGCTGCTTTCAGTGATGCCGGTATTTGGTTAGACTCTTTCTCTCCGATTGTTCTGTCTGAGTTATTTTCATTAGTTACTTCATCCAAACCATCAACATGCTTATTAGACCCCATTCCTGCCAGGCTGCTCAAGGAAGTCCTACCATTATTTAATGCTTCAATCTTAAATATGATCAATCTATCTTTGTTAGTTGGTTATGTACCACGGGCCTTTAAGGTGGCAGTAATTAAACCATTACTTAAAAAGCCATCACTTGACCCAGCTATCTTAGCTAATTATAGGCCAATCTCCAACCTTCCTTTTCTCTCAAAGATTCTTGAGAGGGTAGTTGTAAAACAGCTAACTGATCACCTGCAGAGGAATGGTCTATTTGAAGAGTTTCAGTCAGGTTTTAGATTTCATCATAGTACAGAAACAGCATTAGTGAAGGTTACAAATGATCTTCTTATGGCTTCGGACAGTGGACTTATCTCTGTGCTTGTTCTGTTGGACCTCAGTGCTGCTTTTGATACTGTTGACCATAAAATTTTATTACAGAGATTAGAGCATGTCATAGGTATTAAAGGCATTGCGCTGCGGTGGTTTGAATCATATTTGTCTAATAGATTACAGTTTGTTCATGTAAATGGGGAATCTTCTTCACAGACTAAAGTTAATTATGGAGTTCCACAAGGTTCTGTGCTAGGACCAATTTTATTCACTTTATACATGCTTCCCTTGGGCAGTATTATTAGACGGTATTGCTTAAATTTTCATTGTTACGCAGATGATACCCAGCTTTATCTATCCATGAAGCCAGAGGATACGCACCAATTAGCTAAACTGCAGGATTGTCTTACAGACATAAAGACATGGATGACCTCTAATTTCCTGCTTTTAAACTCAGATAAAACTGAAGTTATTGTACTTGGCCCCACAAATCTTAGAAGCATGGTGTCTAACCAGATCGTTACTCTGGATGGCATTTCCCTGATCTCTAGTAATACTGTGAGAAATCTTGGAGTTATTTTTGATCAGGATATGTCATTCAAAGCGCATATTAAACAAATATGTAGGACTGCCTTTTTGCATTTACGCAATATCTCTAAAATCAGAAAGGTCTTGTCTCAGAGTGATGCTGAAAAACTAATTCATGCATTTGTTTCCTCTAGGCTGGACTATTGTAATTCATATTATCAGGTTGTCCTAAAAGTTCCCTAAAAAGCCTTCAGTTGGTTCAGAATGCTGCAGCTAGAGTACTGACGGGGACTAGCAGGAGAGAGCATATCTCACCCGTGTTGGCCTCCCTTCATTGGCTTCCTGTTAATGCTAGAATAGAATTTAAAATTCTTCTTCTTACTTATAAGGTTTTGAATAATCAGGTCCCATCTTATCTTAGGGACCTCATAGTACCATATTACCCCATTAGAGCGCTTCGCTCTCAGACTGCGGGCTTACTTGTAGTTCCTAGGGTTTGTAAGAGTAGAATGGGAGGCAGAGCCTTCAGCTTTCAGGCTCCTCTCCTGTGGAACCAGCTCCCAATTCAGATCAGGGAGACAGATACCCTCTCTACGTTTAAGATTAGGCTTAAAACTTTCCTTTTCGCTAAGGCTTATAGTTAGGGCTGGATCGGGTGACCCTGGACCATCCCTTGGTTATGTTGCTTTAGACGTAGACTGTGTTTCATAATTATTGTATGGCCTTGCCTTGCAATGTGGAGCGCCTTGGGGCAACTGTTTGTTGTGATTTGGCGCTATACAAGAAAAAAGTTGATTGATTGATTGATTGATATATGTATATGTGTGTATATATGTGTATATATATATATATATGTGTATATATATATATATATATATGTGTGTATATTTGTGTATATGTATGTATATGTGTGTATATATGTGTGTATATATGTGTATATGTGTGTATATGTATGTATATGTGTGTATATGTGCGTATATATGTATATATATGTGCGTATATATGTATATATATGTGCGTATATATGTATATATATATGTGCGTATATATGTGCGTATATATGTATATATATATGTGCGTGTATATATGTGCGTATAATGTGCGTGTATATATGTGCGTATATATGTATGTGTATATATGTGCGTATATGTGTATATGTGTGCGTATATGTGTATATGTGTGCGTGTATATATGTATATATACACTCAACAAAAATATAAACGCAACACTTTTGGTTTTGCTCCCATTCAGTATGAGATGAACTCAAAGATCTAAAACTTTTTCCACATACACAATATCACCATTTCCCTCAAATATTGTTCACAAACCAGTCTAAATCTGTGATAGTGAGCACTTCTCCTTTGCTGAGATAATCTATCCCACCTCACAGGTGTGCCATATCAAGATGCTGATTAGACACCATGATTAGTGCACAGGTGTGCCTTAGACTGCCCACAATAAAAGGCCACTCTGAAAGGTGCAGTTTTATCACACAGCACAATGCCACAGATGTCGCAATTTCTGCACAAACTGTCAGAAACCGTCTCAGGGAAGCTCATCTGCATGCTCGTCATCCTCATCGGGGTCTCGACCTGACTCCAGTTCGTCGTCGTAACCGACTTGAGTGGGCAAATGCTCACATTCGCTGGCGTTTGGCATGTTGGAGAGGTGTTCTCTTCATGGATGAATCCCGGTTCACACTGTCCAGGGCAGATGGCAGACAGCGTGTGTGGCGTCGTGTGGGTGAGCGGTTTTCTGATGTCAATGTTGTGGATCGAGTGGCCCATGGTGGCGGTGGGGTTATGGTATGGGCAGGCATCTGTTATGGACGAAGAACACAGGTCCATTTTATTGATGGCATTTTGAATGCACAGAGATACCGTGACGAGATCCTGAGACCCATTGTTGTGCCATACATCCAAGAAGATCACCTCATGTTGCAGCAGGATAATGCACGGCCCCATGTTGCAAGGATCTGTACACAATTCTTGGAAGTTGAAAATGTCCCAGTTCTTGCATGGCCGGCATACTCTCCGGACATGTCACCCATTTAGCATGTTTGGGATGCTCTGGACCGGCGTATACGACAGCGTGTACCAGTTCCTGCCAGTATCCAGCAACTTCGCACAGCCATTGAAGAGGAGTGGACCAACATTCCACAGGCCACAATTGACAACCTGATCAACTCTATGTGAAGGAGATGTGTTGCACTGCATGAGGCAAATGGTGGTCACACCAGATACTGACTGGTATCCCCCCCAATAAAACAAAACTGCACCTTTCAGAGTGGCCTTTTATTGTGGGCAGTCTAAGGCACACCTGTGCACTAATCATGGTGTCTAATCAGCATCTTGATATGGCACACCTGTGAGGTGGGATGGATTATCTCAGCAAAGGAGAAGTGCTCACTATCACAGATTTAGACTGGTTTGTGAACAATATTTGAGGGAGATGGTGATATTGTGTATGTGGAAAAAGTTTTAGATCTTTGAGTTCATCTCGTACAAAATGGGAGCAAAACCAAAAGTGTTGCGTTTATATTTTTGTTGAGTATGTATATATATGTATGTATATATATATATATATATATATATATATATTAGGGGTCCCACTGGCCCTTGAAATCCTTGAATGGGTCATTGAAAGAACTTAAATTTATATATTTGTGCAAGACAGAAATTGTTAATTTTTCTGCATACATTTTCTCTCATCTATGTCCTTGTTTATTTGGCCACCACACAGTAACGTTGGCCTTCATGCAGAATTCTATGGATTGACTCCAGTGTAGCAATCATTAATCAAGCACAGAAATGATAATTTTGATACCATAGTGACAACATTAAATAACATATTTTTCTGGACTTTCTGTGACTGGGAAAGAAGCCCTATACATGGAAAATATAATACAATTTTTTTTTTAAACATTTCATAACATTTTAAAAACATTTTTTAAAAACATTTCAAATCCGACGCCATGGTTCTCGACCGGAAAAAGGTGCTTTGCCCTCTTCAGGTCGGTGGAGTGTCCTTGCCTCAAGTGGAGGAGTTTAAGTATCTCGGGGTCTTGTTCACGAGTGAGGGATGGATGGAGCGTGAGATTGATAGACAGATCAGTGCAGCATCTGCAGTGATGCGGTCGCTGTATCGGACCGTCATGGTGAAGAGAGAGCTGAGTAGGGGGGCAAAGCTCTCAATTTACCGATCGATCTACGTTCCGATCCTCACCTATGGTCATGAGATTTGGCTCATGACCGAAAGAACGAGATTGCGAGTACAAGCGGCCGAGATGAGTTTCCTCCGCAGGGTGGCTGGGCGCTCCCTTAGAGATAGGGTGAGGAGCTCGGTCACTCGGGAGGAGCTCGGAGTCAAGCCGCTGCTCCTCCACGTCGAAAGGAGTCAGTTGAGGTGGCTCGGGCATCTTTTCCGGATGCCCCCTGGACGCCTCGCTGCAGAGGTGTTCCGGGCACGTCCCATTGGGAGGAGGCCCCGGGGAAGACCCAGGACACGCTGGAGGGACTACATCTCTCGGCTGGCTTGGGAACCCCTTGGAGTTCCCTCGGACTGGGGGAGATTTGTGTGGATCAAGAGGTCTGGGCAGCTTTGCTTGAGCTGCTGCCCCCGCGACCCGACTCCGGATAAAGTGGAAGAAAATGGATGGATGGATGGATGGATGGATGGACATTTCAGCTACTGAAAAAAGTCACACGACTGCTTTCATTTACAAAAAGTCACTTTTCTGCTCTTGCTTTTCCAAATGTTCCTCAACCACACAGAATCTGGATTCTGAAAGTAATCCATCAAAGGAAAAGTTGATGATGAGTTTATATGTACAACCCCAAATCAGATGTTGGGAGGATATAGAAAATGCAAATAAAAAAAAAAAAAAAATATATATATATATATATATATATATATATATATATATATATAACATAATGCTAAAATATCCTTGGCCGTATGACCATAAAAACTAAGAAACGGAATCTTTTGACCACTTAAAATAGGTCAAGGTTACCCATCTTTGAACTTGTGCAAGGTCTGTGTCCCAAGAATGCTCCCTTTGTATTTGAAGACCCTGGCAGTAGTATGACTGGACTTATGCTAAGCACAGACAGACAGACAGATGGATGGACGCAAAGTCTTCGCAATAACCAATGGCCATATTTCGGCCTCTGGAAAACATCCAACGACCCATACCCAGGATAGTTCAAGTTTTATGTGGTCAGCTTCATTTCATTTCTTAATATACATCCATTCCTGTATTTAAGACCTGCAACAAATTCCAGAAAAAATTGGGATAGGGCAATTTATTCTATATGTAAGGATTAAATCATAACTTTTATAGCCAGTTTTTATTGAGACAAGTCGGGATTGAGTGACTGTGCTGGAAGGAGACAAGTGAGGAAAGTCAACTTGAAAACTCTGAAGGAATTACCGAAACTGTGCATAGTGCAATGTTTCTGTTGAATCACCATTTATATAGCTTCATTGTGAAGTGGTATAGAGGAAGATTTTCTTAAAACAGGCATGCAAAATTTCAGCTGCAGTTTGCAAGTAGGTACATAGGAAACCCAAGCCTAGATTTGTTCTGTTTTACAATCCTTCTCTATTCCACTCCAACATGAAGCTGTTTTTCTCCACTGAAATCCATGGAAGGAGTTACGTTGCTCAACTTTTAAATAAGTCCTAGTTTCAATTGCTCTACTTACACCGTACATTGTTTTGCTGTGTTGTGTTTGAGAAAGCAAGAGACCACCATCTCAACTTTCCCTTTAACAGCACTGTTGTGAAGTAAATTCTGTATAGGCCCTGTGCTGGTGCTTTTCTCTGAATTTTGTAGTGTGAAGCGGATGAGAGTCAGTGACTCTCCCTGGACAGGATGTCAGTCCAACCCCAGGTTACTTGCCCAGGCAAGGCTCGTCCACATTTACATTTAGATGGACTGGGACAGTGCATATTAAGTGTCTTGTCCCAAGACAGAAGGCCATTAAGACATATTCACAAATTCAAGCCTCTCACTTCAGTTGTTGTGCCTGAAATGCACATTTTGGTATCCCTTCATTGGCTTCCTGTCTCGTTGAGGTCAGATTTTAAGGTGCTGTTACTGGCCTATAAAATTGTTCATGGACTGGCACCTCCCTAACTGGCTGACATGGTTAAGCCCTACGTACCGGCTCGGGCCTTGCATTCACAGGGTGCAGGACTGCTGTGTGTTCCTAGGGTGAAAAAAGTCTGTGGGTCACAGAGCCTTTTCTTATTGTGCCCCGGCTCTGTGAAACAATCTCCCTGCACGGATATGTCAGTCAGACTATGTGGAAATTTTTAAGTCCAGATTAAAGACTCATCTTTTTACCCTGTTTTATCTGTAGTATTTTATGTGATTGCATGTTTTCTTTTATTCTTTTTATTTTTTTATGTTTTTATTCTTTTATTGTGTGTGTGTTTTTCTTAATCTTTTAAAGCACCTTGAGGTGACCACGTCGTGAGTTGGTGCTATATAAATTAATAAAGTTTGAATTTGAACTTATTTGCCTGAACTTCCAATATTTTTGCAGGTATTTTGCAAAATTTGTAAATCTACCTAAGTTTGCTCTCTCTACTTGAACTGCTGCCACATTTGTTCCTTAAATATGAGCGAATTTAACCCTCAAAGTCCTTGAATATAATGTTGAACAAGGTGTGCGAACCCTGATATGTCTAATTTTTAGTCAAAATATCTTATCTACGCTTAATATAAGACACCCCAACCTAATAAGTAAAATTTCAACCACATGTAAGGACTTGTTTTTTTGATAATGCATCTTACAAATATTTTGTGAAAGAGCTTTCTAAACAGCTTGTTTTGAGTCATAAGTTTTTTCAGCTTCTTATTCTTATTAATTTATTTTTAATCCTTAAATGTTAAAAATGTTTTGTTTTCATGTTTTAAAAAAATCTGCCAGTATAACACTGTCATTATGCCTTGGCAGGTTTGTGTATGGGTTGCTATTTAAACATAGATTTAGTGGAATACATAAATGCCCAAACGCCAGTCCTCATCTCGTAGTTTGGAGTATGATGTGGTTTTTGTCTCCCCAGGTGGGTGATGTTTCTGGGAAGAAGCCACAGAGACTTGTTACTCAGTTCCACTTCACAAGCTGGCCTGATTTTGGGGTGCCTTTCACCCCCATTGGAATGCTCAAGTTTCTTAAGAAAGTCAAGACCTGCAACCCGCAGTATGCCGGACCAATTGTGGTCCATTGCAGGTAAATATGTTGGACTTCTTAGTGATAGTCTCTTTGTTTTTGTCATATGGTGTTTTTGTTGTTACATTTTTCTCTCCTTCATTTCAGTGCGGGTGTGGGGCGGACAGGCACCTTCATTGTGATTGATGCCATGTTGGACATGATGATCGCTGAGAGGAAGGTGGATGTGTTCGGCTTTGTCACAAGGATCAGAGCTCAACGCTGTCAGATGGTTCAGACTGATGTAGGTTAATTTTTAACATGCTGCTACCACTAGGGCAGACAGCTAAAAATGAATTCTGTTTTGCCGTAGGCTTAGCTATTCCCGATGAAACCCAAGTCAGTACCTGTCTGTACTTGAGGCTATGATTTGGTCTGTCACAATAATTACTATATTGACTTATTTTGATTATACGATATACTGTATGAGCATGACCTCAATCATTTGTGACATTGATATTGGCTGTTGTGTTTACACACGTTTGCTTAAATAAGAATGTCATAAATTTGACGCCAGAATAGTCAACTTGCTTACTCGATGGAATAAGGAATTGAGCTTGTGCAAATATGGTGCATACATTTAATTCCCAGTCACATTACCTGTTTGTGTCCTTGGTCAAGACACTTTTTGTGTATTGTCCCAGTCCACCAGCTGTAAATGGGTAGTAGCCTTGGCTGGGGAAGTAACCTTGGACAAAGTGACACGCAGGGGCACATTTTGCTGTCATTTTGGGCTGCAGTGTTGCTGCTGCTGTTGCCTCCTCTTGTGTTGGAATTTCACAGTAACTATGGCTCAGACCACTCCACCGCACATAAATACACACAGGGAGTGACGGTGGAGCTAATATGTTATTTGATGTTGATAGGTGTTTTTCTAGATAACTGCATAAGTACAAATATACCTGAAAATGGCGCTGCACAACTTTTCTGTTGTGGGAACATTTTTGTTTTAAATTGTGAGAGATTAACGCCTTTTAACAGGAACAAACCAGTATGTTGAGTGTCTGTCCCTTTTTTTTATTTAGGTGCAGTTTTTGTTAAGGGAGCTTGAGAATCTCTTTTTTTAGTTGTTTATTTGTAATTTTTTGATATTGGATTTTTTTCCCCTTCCATATTCCAGTTTCAATTTCTGGATATTCTTAAGAATTGAAACGTCATTAAACCTCCTAAAGATGATGATGATGTCATTTCTCTAAATTCTTGTTGTGACAATATATCATCCTACAAAAATAATAACTGTGGCAAAAGGTAAGTCCTATATAGGCCATGAGGCCCATTGCTACCAAGAGGAAGAGTCTAAGATTCCCCTGGGTGGGACGCCAACCCGACACAGGTTACTTTCCAAAATGAGGCTGGTACCCATTTACAACTGGGTGGACCTAGATAATGTAGATTAAGTGTCTTGTCCAAGAACACAGACATGCAGTGTGACACTGACAGGCCTAGCTATGATTTGATTGAATCAGTCATATTTAGAACATATTTATATTGTTTTATTCTCCCCTTTACACTTCTCCTCCCTTCCTCTCTCTCACCCCCAGATGCAGTACGTATTCATCTTTCAGGCACTGTTGGAGCACTACCTGTACGGTGACACAGAGCTGGAGGTGACATCTTTGGAGTCTCACCTGGCCAAGCTTTATGCCCTCTCACCTGGAGCTGGCTGCAGTGGATTGGAGGCAGAATTCAAGGTTTGTGTGCATGTGGGTGCATGTAATATGGCAATATGTTGTTGGATTACAACAAATCAAACGTTCCAGATTTTTTACCTTTGAAGGCTCTTACCCAAAATAAGATATTTTAAATGTATTTTTCACAGCATTAACAGAGCAGTGTTATCTTGTAACTTTTAGAAACTGACATCCATCAAGATTCAGAATGACAAGATGAGAACAGGCAACCTGCCGGCCAACATGAAGAAGAACAGAGTCCTACAGATCATTCCATGTGAGTGGCACAGATGTTTACACTTGAGGTTGCTCTTTTGCCTAGTGTTGAAGTCCTGCACAGTAAATTTTGCAGAGTAAAATATACTCTGCCAGGATAATATTTGGTCCCAGTCCAAATAAAGTTAAATAGAATCTATTATAGAGTGAAATCAACTCTACCATCTTGTCAAATCAAGTTTTTCCAACTCCAGCATGATAGTGTTGATTTTACACCTTGATAGAGTATATTTAACTCTATTTGGACTGGGACCAAATATAGTCCTGGCAGAGTACATTTTACTATGTAAAATTTACTGTATGTGCAAATAAAATTTACTGTATGTGCAAATATCTAAAGCATCCCCATTTTTCTTGTTTTTAGCATTTATGTAAAACATCAAATTTGACATTTCTATATGTTACTTTTGAAAAGTATAATGGTACCAGATAATTTTCTCTTTTAGTAAAGAAAGTAGTACAGTATACCAATTAAAGTAAGATGTTTTCCTATGAAGAAAAACGGTTAGCGTATTTTTCAGCGTATGAGTTGCACCTTTAAAAAAAAAAAAATACCACTTGAAGAGGAAAAATCCAACAATAATGGCCTTTATCTTCTGTGCCTTAATGGCAAGCAACACTCTGTCACCGACTTTTTCCACACCATTCTTGGTGTAGGACGCCATGTATACTCTGGGAATTTTGCACTCAGGAACACTTGTAGGCACTTGCGCATTCTGTTCATGAGTATTACTTAATTCAGAGCAGTAATCCATATTGCAAAGTGTCAGTCTTTTGAGGGGGAAGTGTTTGATAAAAAAAAAAAAATCATTACTTGCATGTTTGTTCAGTCATAATGGTGGTAAAGTTGGAATTCTCCATCAACCCTCCAACGAATTTTGCCATATAGCCGAAAATGTTGCCACTTATATCTGCTTTCTCCAGTGTGATTAACTGAATATAATTCCGTCTTTATTTTATGCTCCAATCACTGAAAAATTCAAGAGCAGTCCAATTTGTAAAGATGAACAAATGTAGTTATTTTCTCTGAGGAACGTGAGACTGAAAAGTATAGGGCCACTAAGCATTTTAAGATTTAAGGCATGAAAAGAATTTTCTTTGGCACCATTATAATTTTATTTATTAGTCTTTGAGTAGGGGGTTCATAATATGACATTACCAGTACAATCAAAATTCACACTGTCGAGAAAAAAAATTATAAAAATGATAAAGAACAGACTGACTTGAACTACTTACTGCAGCGATGGTAGAGACCCACGCAGTCTATGACAGTGACATCATAGATCACATGGGGGCTTCCCAGAATTGCATAAGGGATTCTGGGAAGGACAAGGTGATAGCCAATCACAGTAGAAAGGCACCATGATGTCACTGGCTGGTCTCTCTGGCTGCTAATCCAACATGGCCGAAAAGGCTCTAAAACTGAGGCCTTGCTGTGTAAATTGAACATGTTTCTCAAATATATTTAAAAACTAGAAGCACTCGGAGAGCGCAAACCTCTGCGAAGGCCATACAGTCACTGAGGTCACATGGAACACCCTTTGGCAAAGAGACTTATTCCACGTCGTTTCAGGCATCTACCATCATGTTTCAGATTCAGTGGTTAAACCCTTAGATCTTCAGCAGATGTATTTATTTAAGAGAAACTGCATGAACTACCCTTTTTTTTTTCTCCCTAATAAGTTTATTCAATGAGGAGAAACAAATGCTAAATTATTGTTGTGTCGTAACTTAATTTTTGTTCAGCCTTTTTGACCCGTCTTCATGAAGTTAGATGCAAAAATGTTGAAATTGGCCCTATCCTACAATGATAAAAAAACCTTAAAAAAAATTACTGGATCCGGATCGTGTTCCAGATCATTACCAAAATTTTATGACTTCTAAGTTAGGCCAAGATACACCCCTGGTAAAAATTTCATTGAAATCCCTTGAAGTTTTTTTGATTAATCCTGCTAACAAACCAACCAACCAACAAACAAACGGACGCGACTGAAAAGATAACCTCTTTGGCACAGTAGTGTTCAGAATAATAGTAGTGCTATGTGACTAAAAAGATTAATCCAGGCTTTGAGTATATTTCGTATTGTTACATGGGAAACAAGGTACCAGTAGATTCTCAAAAATCCAACAAGACCAAGCATTCATGATATGCACACTCTTAAGGCTATGAAATTGGGCTATTAGTAAAAAAAAAAAAAGTAGAAAAGGGGGTGTTCACAATAATAATAGTGTGGCATTCAGTCAGTGAGTTTGTCAATTTTGTGGAACAAACAGGTGTGAATCAGGTGTCCCCTATTTAAGGATGAAGCCAGCACCTGTTGAACATGCTTTTCTCTTTGAAAGCCTGAGGAAAATGGGATGTTCAAGACATTGTTCAGAAGAACAGCGTAGTTTGATTAAAAAGTTGATTGGAGAGGGGAAAATGTATACGCAGGTGCAAAAATTATAGGCTGTTCATCTACATTGATCTCCAATGCTTTAAAATGGACAAAACAAACCAGAGACGCGTGGAAGAAAACGGAAAACAGCCATTAAAATGGATAGAAGAATAACCAGAATGGCAAAGGCTCACCCATTGATCAGCTCCAGGATGATCAAAGACGGTCTGGAGTTACCTGTAAGTGCTGTGACAGTTAGAAGATGCCTGTGTGAAGCTAATTTATTTGCAAGAATCCCCCGCAAATTCCCTCTGTTAAATAAAAGACGTGCAGAAGAGGTTACAATTTGCCAAAGAACACATCAACTGGCCTAAAGAGAAATGGAGGAATATTTTGTGGACTGATGAGAGTAAAATTGTCCTTTTTGGGTCCAAGGACCGCAGACGGTTTGTGAGACGACCCCCAAACTCTGAATTCAAGCCACAGTTCACAGTGAAGACAGTGAAACATGGTGGTGCAAGCATCATGATATGGGCATGTTTCTCCTACTATGGTGTTGAGCCTATATATCACATACCAGGTATCATGGATCACTTTGGATATGTCAAAATACTTGAAGAGGTCATGTTGCCTTATGCTGAAGAGGACATGCCCTTGAAATAGGTGTTTCAACAAGACAATGACCCCAAGCACACTAGTAAAAATCTTGGTTCCAAACCAACAAAATTAATGCCTCGCAGATGTGAAGAAATCATGAAAAACTGTGGTTATACAACTAAATACTAGTTTAGTGATTCACTGGATTGCTAAAAAAGCAGTTTGAACATAATAGTTTTGAGTTTGTAGCATCAACAGCAGATGCTGCTATTATTGTGAATGCCCCTTTTGTACTTTCTTTTACTAATAGCCCAATTTCATAGCCTTAAGAGTGTGCATATCATGAATGCTTGGTCTTGTTGGATTTGTGAGAATCTACTGAATCTACTGGTACCTTGTTTCCCATGTAACAATAAGAAATATACTCAAAACCTGGATTAATCTTTTTAGTCACATAGCACTACTATTATTCTGAACACTACTGTAACTAGTGAGAAATAGACACTTCTAAAACTAAAAACACTGTTGTTGTAACCACATAACACCTCTGAAGTTATTTACAAGACAGCTCATGGACATCAGCGTGCACACTAAATGTAACTTCAGGTCTTTTCAAAATACACATGCACGCCTCCTGTAGAGGATACTAAAAATAGTGATTGACGTTTTCTGGGAATTCCCAGAAATGACTTATGTGGTGAACATTTCCGGGTTATTTTTGATAGCATACGTCAGAATCCATTAATGGTCCACACCCAAACAGTTAATGGCGGTAATGTGCCTGTGCCGTGTTGGTTTGCAAACCGCTAATAAACTCGAAAGAAGAAGGGTTATTTATTTATTTTATTTTATTTATTTTTTTTGGCCCACAACGTATTTAGCCTGTGGTCTGTCTTCAAGATGTTTGTATTTGTAAAATTGTTTGTAAACATTTCTGATGAGACGTCACAATGGATATTAAGCGTCACGTTTTCACTCCCTGATCCGTGACTGAAGGATAAATGTAAAGCGTTGCTGCTGCTCAACCACACAGCAGCGAATGACAGACCCTGTTACAGATTTTAAATTGAGCTCTGCATCATGTTGAAACTACAAAACAAATGGATGAAACGTGCTGGGGCTGGTTTGACCAAAAGGACCAAAACGCTGACCAGACGTTTTTTAATCATCATTTATACGTAAGCATATATATATATATATATATATATATATATATATATATATATACTCAACTAAAATATAAACACAACACTTTTGGTTTTGCTCCCATTTTGTATGAGATGAACTCAAAGATGTAAAACTTTTTCCACATACACAATATCACCATTTCCCTCAAATATTGTTCACAAACCAGTCTAAATCTGTGATAGTGAGTACTTCTCCTTTGCTGAGATAATCCATCCCACCTCACAGGTGTGCCATATCAAGATGCTGATTAGACACCATGATTAGTGCACAGGTGTGCCTTAGACTGCCCACAATAAAAGGCCACTCTGAAAGGTGCAGTTTTGTTTTAATGGGGGAGGATACCAGTCAGTATCTGGTGTGACCACCATTTGCCTCATGCAGTGCAACACATCTCCTTCGCATAGAGTTGATCAGGTTGTCAATTGTGGCCTGTGGAATGTTGGTCCACTCCTCTTCAATGGCTGTGCGAAGTTGCTGGATATTGGCAGGAACTGGTACACGCTGTCGTATACGCCGGTCCAGAGCATCCCAAACATGCTCAATGGGTGACATGTCCGGTGAGTATAGGCCATGCAAGAACTTGGACATTTTCAGCTTCCAAGAATTGTGTACAGATCCTTGCAACATGGGGCCGTGCATTATCCTGCTGCAACATGAGGTGATGTTCTTGGATGTAAGGCACAACAATGGGCCTCAGGATCTCGACACGGTATCTCTGTGCATTCAAAATGCCATCAATAAAATGCACCTGTGTTCTTCGTCCATAACAGACGCCTGCCCATACCATAACCCAACCGCCACCATGGGCCACTCGATCCACAACATTGACATCAGAAAACCGCTCACCCACACGACGCCACACACGCTGTCTGCCATCTGCCCTGGACTGTGTGAACCGGGATTCATCCGTGAAGAGAACACCTCTCCAATGTGCCAAATGCCAGCGAATGTGAGCATTTGCCCACTCAAGTCGGTTACGACAACAAACTGGAGTCAGGTCGAGACCCTGATGAGGATGACGAGCATGCAGATGAGCTTCCCTGACACCGTTTCTGACAGTTTGTGCAGACATTCTTTGGTTATGCAAACCGATTGTTTCAGCAGCTGTCCGAGTGGCTGGTCTCAGACGATCTTGGAGGTGAACATGCTGGATGTGGAGGTCCTGGGCTGGTGTGGTTACACGTGGTCTGTTGTTGTGAGGCTGGTTGGATGTACTGCCAAATTCTTTGAAACGCCTTTGGAGACAGCTTATGGTAGAGAAATGAACATTCAATACACGAGCAACAGCTCTGGTTGACATTCCTGCTCTCAGCATGCCAATTGCACACTCCCTCAAATCTTGCGACATCTGTGGCATTGTGCTGTGTGGTAAAACTGCACCTTTCAGAGTGGCCTTTTATTGTGGGCAGTCTAAGGCACACCTGTGCACTAATCATGGTGTCTAATCAGCATCTTGATATGGCACACCTGTGAGGTGGGATGGATTATCTCAGCAAAGGAGAAGTGCTCACTATCACAGATTTAGATTGGTTTGTGAACAATATTTGAGGGAAATGGTGATATTGTGTATGTGGAAAAAGTTTTAGATCTTTGAGTTCATCTCATACAAAATGGGAGCAAAACCAAACGTGTTGCGTTTATATTTTTGTTGAGTGTGTATATATGTGTGTATATATATATATATATATATATATATATATATATATATATATATATATATATATATGATGTCTGTTAGAAAACTATCCGACCTTTTTATTTTTTGCAAAAACCATATGGATTTGAATCACGTGTGATTGCATCAGCCAAGCTTGAACCTTCGTGCGCATGCGTGACTTTTTTCACGCCTGTCGGTTGCGTCATTCGCCTGTGAACCGGCTGGAGCACTCCTTAATCTGTATAATCCCCATAAAATCGTCCCTGAAAGTCATCTGAATTTTCCGAATGGTGTCCACCTGGAGGCCTCTCACAGTTTCTAGAAAAATTTGATGCAGCAAAGCTCCAAATCGTTCAGACATTTTATTCATAATAATCATCAGACGAGAGAGGGGGACCACTGCTCACACAAAGCGTGCTCACAGGCGAATGACGCAACCGACAGGCGTGAAGAAACTCACGCATGCACACGAAGGTTCAAGCTTGGCTGATGCAGTCATACGTGATTCAAATCCATATGGTTTTTGCAAAAAATAAAAAGGTCGGATAGTTTTCTAACAGACCTCATATATATATATGTGTGTGTGTGTATATATATATATATATATAACCCCTGGCAAAAATGATGGAATCACCGGCCTCGGAGGATGTTCATTCAGTTGTTTAATTTTGTAGAAAAAAAGCAGATCACAGACATGACACAAAACTAAAGTCATTTCAAATGTCAACTTTCTGGCTTTAAGAAACACTATGACATCAAGAAAAAAAAATAGTCGCAGTCAGTAACGGTTACTTTTTTAGACCAAGCAGAAGGAAAAAAAATATGGACTCACTCAATTCTGAGGAATAAATTATGGAATCACCCTGTAAATTTTCATCCCCAAAACTAACACCTGCATCAAATCAGATCTGCTCGTTAGTCTGCATCTAAAAAGGAGTGATCACACCTTGGAGAGCTGTTGCACCAAGTGGACTGACATGAATCATGGCTCCAACACGAGAGATGTCAATTGAAACAAAGGAGAGGATTATCAAACTCTTAAAAGAGGGTAAATCATCATGCAATGTTGCAAAAGATGTTGGTTGTTCAGTCAGCTGTGTCTAAACTCTGGACCAAATACAAACACCATGGGAAGGTTGTTAAAGGCAAACATACTGGTAGACCAAGGAAGACATCAAAGCGTCAAGACAGAAAACTTAAAGCAATATGTCTCAAAAATCTAAAATGCACAACAAAACAAATGAGGAACGAATGGGAGGAAACTGGAGTCAACGTCTGTGACCGAACTGTAAGAACCCGCCTAAAGGAAATGGGATTTACATACAGAAAAGCTAAACGAAAGCCATCATTAACACCTAAACAGAAAAAACAAGGTTACAATGGGCTAAGGAAAAGCAATCGTGGACTGTGGATGACTGGATGAAAGTCATATTCAGTGAAGAATCTTGAATCTGCATTGGGCAAGGTGATGATGCTGGAACCTTTGTTTGGTGCCGTTCCAATGAGATTTATAAAGATGACTGCCTGAACAGAACATGTAAATTTCCACAGTCATTGATGATATGAAGCTGCATGTCAGGTAAAGGCACTGGGGAGATGGCTGTCATTACATCATCAATAAATGCACACGTTTATGTTGATATTTTGGACAATTGAAAGGATGTTTGGGGATGATGAAATCATTTTTCAAGATGATAATGCATCTTGTCATAGAGCAAAAACTGTGAAAACATTCCTTGCAAAAAGACACATAGGGTCAATGTCATGGCCTGCAAATAGTCTGGATCTTAATCCAATTGAAAATCTTTGGTGGAAGTTGAAGAAAATGGTCCATGACAAGGCTCCAACCTGCAAAGCTGATCTGGCAACAGCAATCAGAGAAAGTTGGAGCCAGATTGATGAAGAGTACTGCTTGTTACTCATTAAGTCCATGCCTCAGAGACTGCAAGCTGTTATAAAAGCCAGAGGTGGTGCAACAAAATACTAGTGATGTGTTGGAGCGTTCTTTTGTTTTTCATGATTCCATAATTTTTTCCTCAGAATTGAGTGATTCCATATTTTTTTCCCTCTGCTTGGTCTAAAAAGTAACCGTTACTGACTGCCACAATTTTTTTTTCCTGATTTCTTAGTGTTTCTTAAAGCCAGAAAGTTGCCATTTGAAATAACTTTAGTTTTGTGTCATGTCTGTGATCTGCTTTTTTTCTACAAAATTAAACAACTGAATGAACGTCCTCCGAGGCCGGTGATTCCATAATTTTTGCCAGGGTTTGTGTATATACATATATATGTGTATATATATGTATATGTATATATGTATATGTATATATATGTGTATGTATATATGTGTATGTATATATATGTGTATGTATATATATATACATATATATATATATATATATATGTGTGTGATTTATTTATTTTTATTTATACTAGTATTATTATTAGCTTAGCTTTAAAAAAAATGTATGTAATGTGTGTCACTGCTTGCTGCTGCAGATGAATTCAACAGAGTGATCATTCCAGTCAAACGAGGAGAGGAGAACACTGATTACGTTAATGCTTCCTTCATTGATGTAAGTTTAAACATGTCTTCACAAAATCATAAAGATTATTTCGTCAATGGAGCTAATTGATCTTAAGCATTAAGCAATTCTTTCTTCTGGGACAATACAAATGAAATGTCTTGTCCAAGGACACAGACAGCTGGCCTTAAGCATAAACTCAGAATTGAAAGCAGGGTTCCGTGTTGTTAGTCCAACTCCTATCCCACATAGCCACCTGGTGTGTGTGTGTGTGTGTGTGTGTGTGTGTGTGTGTGTGTGTGTGTGTGTGTGTGTGTGTGTGTGTGTGTGTGTGTGTGTGTGTGTGTGTGTGTGTGTGTGTGTGTGTGTGTGTGTGTGTGTGTGTGCGCGCGCGCGCAGGCACGCATGGGGGGGCTTTGGCAGGCAAGAATTTGATGCATGTTTTCATTTATTTTGTTTTCTGAGATCAATACAGGGTCAGTGAAACATACAAGGTCAAAAATAGAGGTGTTTGTGATATGGACAAAAAGTAATGTTTTTTTAACTGGCAATAACAGTAGTTAGATGATATACTTCAAAATTGTATTTTTAACAGTCTAAGTAGTAGTTGACATTATATTTCCTTAAAGTTTACAGTGCATCTGGAAAGTATTCACTTTTTCCAGATTTTATGTCACAGCCTTATTTCAAAATGGAGTAACAACACCCCATAATGACAACATGAAAAATAGTTTTTTGAAATTTTTGCAAATTTATTTAAAAAAAAAAACTAAGAAATCATGTGTCCACAAGTATTCACCCCCTTTGCTCAATACTTTGTTGATGCACCTTTGGCAGCAATTACAGCCTCAAGTCTTCTTGACTATGATGCCACAAGCTTGGTGCACATATCTTTGGACAATTTTGCCCATTCCTCTTTGCAGCACCTCTCAAGCTCCATGTCTTCCATTTCAGTGCACAGCCATTTTCAGATCTCTCCAGAGATTGTTCAATGGGATTCAGGTCTGGGTTCTGGCTGGGCCACTCAAGGACATTCACAGAGTTGTCCTGACGTTACTCCTTTGATATCTTGGCTCTGTGCTTAGGCTCATTGTCCTGTTGAACGGTGAACCGTCGCCCCAGTCTGAGGTGAAGAGTGCTCTGGAGCAGGTTTTCATCCAGGATGTCTCTGTACATTGCTGCATTCATCTTTCCCTCAATCCTGATTAGTCTCCCAGTTCCTGTCGCTGAAAAACATCCCCACAGCATGATGCTGCCACCACCATGCTTCACTGTAGGGATGATGCCTGGTTTTCCTCCAAACAGAATGCCTGGCATTCACACCAAAGAGTTCAATCTTTGGCTCATCAGACCAGAGACTTTTGTTTCTCATGCATTGAGAGTCTTTCCAGGCGGGCTGCTAGGTGCTTTTTACTAAGGAGTGGTTCCTGTTTGGCCACTCTACGATACAGGCCTGATTGGTGGTTTGTTGCAGAGTTGTTTGTCCTTCTCGAAGGTTCTCCTCTCTCCACAGAGGAATGCTAGATCTCTGACAGAATGACCATCAGGTTCTTGGTCAGTTGTCACTGTCAGCTGTGGGACCTTATATGTAGACAGACATGCCTTTCCAAATAATGTCCAATCAACTGAATTTGCCCCAGGTGGATTCCAATTAAGCTGTAGAAACACCTCAAGGATGATCAGTTGAAGCAAGATGCAGCTGTGCGCAATTTTGAGCTTTACGGCAAAGGCTGTGAATTCTTCCGTTTAGGTTTTATATATATATATATATATAATTTTGAGAAAAAAACTGAATTGCATCCATTTTGGAATAAGGCTGTTATGTAGCAAAATGTGGAAAAAGTGAAGCACTGTGAAAACTTTCTGGATGCACTGTGCAGTATGAGAGTCCAAAAAGCTCAGTGCAGATCTGTTATTGAATTGTAGTCTTCCACCAGTCTCTGGGAGCTATTTTGAAACAAGCTGTCATATAATCATCAGTTCAAGCAATTTTAAGTAAGTACAAAATATCAGGAAGCGGAGTCATTTCCAGGTCTGAAGAAGGCCCAAAATATCACTCCCAGCATTGAAGAAATTAGTTGGGATGGTCACAGACAACCCAGGAGTCACCAAGGCACAGGTCTGCCATGAACTGGAAGCTGCTGGAATTTTAGTCAACAGTCAAGTAAGTTTTACATCGCTGTGGACTCGGAGACTGCCGACAAAGAATGAAGCCCTCTTCCAAAATTGATACCATCAAGCTTAAGTAATGTTTACAGCAGACTGCATAAAGAAGGGATATGAACTCTTCTGTGTGCATGTTTTATGGTTAGATGAGACAAAGAATAAGTTATTTGGCTACAGTCAGGAGGGCCCTCAAAAAGCTTTAGTTTTGTACTTTTACACTTAAAGTAATGTGAGTGTCCAGGTTTGGAAGGCCCAAGAATGTCTTCTGTCACAGGGTTCAAAATGTCTATAATGTGTCTGTAGGAGGAACAGTGAGGCATTCAACCTCAACAACACTGTGCCAGCTGTTAAGCATGGTGGTGGTAGTATCATGATTTAGGGCTGTTTTTCTGCCAAGTGCTGCACTGCACAAAGTGGATGAACAAATGAAGGAAGACAGCCTCAGAGTTCTTTAGCAAAACCTCAAACCATGAGTTAGATGGTTGAAACTTGGATACAAGTGGATATTTCAACAGGACAGTAACATAAATCACATGTCAAAGCTGGTTATGAATCGGCAACAGCAGGTTGACTTTAACCTTCGGAATGTCTTTACCTAAGTCCTGACTTCATCCCTGTTGAAAGCCTATGAAATGTGCTTAAAAGTCACATCTGTGCCAGGAAACTAGTTAAATTAATTGAATGCAAACCATTCTGCCAAGAAGAGTTGTCAAATATCCAACCAGAGTTCTGCCAGGTGCTTAATGGCTGTCAGAAGTGCCTGATCAAGTGAGCCCTGCACAGGGACATTTGGTTAAATATTAGGTGTTCTGCATGTAGTACATTTTTAATCCACTATAATTTTCACCACATTGATTTCAGAAAACTCAAAATAAATTAAAACTTTTACAAAAAAAAAAAAACAGTTGAAAGTGCATGTTGTACAGTAATTGTGCCACAGAAAAAGACCATATGGGTCTAATAAATTATTGAAGCTCAGTATTGCCATGATGCATGTATGTACACTTCTGACCACAACTGTACTACATTTCTCTGCTTTCCTGCTTAATATCATTGTTTCATGGTTTTTTGTTTTGTTTTGTTTTTTGTTTTTTTTGTTTTGTTTTTTGTTTTTTTTACCTGACACAGGGTTACCGTCAGAAGGATTCGTACATGGCCAGCCAAGGCCCTCTGCTTCACACTATAGAAGACTTCTGGAGGATGATCTGGGAGTGGAGAAGCTGCTCCATAGTCATGCTTACTGAGCTGGAGGAGAGGGGGCAGGTGTGAGCATGTGCACAGAAACAAACGCTATTAGATATCAGATCAATAACGGGCCAAAATAGAATATTGACATTGGATCATTTACTCAGTGCTATCTTGATGCCTCTAGTCTTATGCAGTAGTTAATAATCAAAGAGCATTTCCTGTCATCAGCATTTTTAATGTGTCCTGTTGGTGTGTCTCTCCAATAAAAAAGCAATTATTTTTCAGTCCTTTCATGCAGGTTATAAAGGGTACATTATAAAAGTTAAAGATTGGAAAATATTGATCTGCATAGATGTATAATAAAATAATTGTACTTGCTCAGAATTTAACATTTATGATCCACACATCAGCTGAAGGTGGAGAAAGCTCCAAGGATCTGCAATATTACAGCTGCACTTTGTCAGGCAGGTGGAAATGCTGTTCTCAGCACAGCAAACATGTGACATTCTGACAGACTCATTCTGGAAATGAAAGGGTGATTGCCTTGATTTTTAACAACTACAAGCGTATTACACTGCCCTCTGTGCCAGGAAAAGTACTTGTAGTGATTCAGTCCCAGTTACTTATGACTCAGGGACTGGAGCAGTCTGGCTTCGCACCCAAGACGTCAACTATTGACTACATCGTACAGTAACTGTGTGACTAGTCATTGAATGCAAGCATAAATATTGACAGTGCTTCTTTGCAGATGATGCTGATTTTCCCTAAGTGTTTGATTTGGTTGACCAGGTTCCAGTCTAGGACATCCTGAAAATTCACAGAATCCACAACATGTTTGTGGACATTATAGTCAGTGTGAGTACTGTGAAGGCAGGGGCAGAATCATATTTATTATCATTATTATTATTATTATTATTATTTTGTCCCAGTGAGCACTGGTGTTAGTCAGGAATATATTCTGGCTCCCAGAGTGCTCAGTAGTTGTGTGGACTTGTGGAAGCTGCTTTTGTTGGTGGGGAAAGCTTTACTGACCTTGACATTGTGGGCGATCGAAATCCTCATTTAAGCCCCTGGGAGAAACTGTACTAAGAGTGTAAATCCAAAAAGTCTCTCTTTTCATAAGCACATTATTAACATCACCACCGTGATTATTAAGTTGTACATGCTTGATACCCAAGTACCTGAGTGAGCTCACATGTTGTTTCACAGAAAAATGAACAGCCACAGGACTTTTATTATCCTGACTACAAATTTTGGATCTATGCTCAGAAATTCTTATTTTTAAAGGCCTTGTAGTTTTTCCAATATATGCTAAGCCACACGGACATTTCAACATGTACATTTTTTGTCTTGTACATGTAAATGTACAAATGTAAGTAACATTGGAAGTCTCACATGTGATAACTCCCTTGATTTTAAACGTCTTACTCATACTGAGGTCTTGAAAAATTTCTGTTGGATATATGAAATTGCATCGACTGCAATGACCACATCTATAATTACCATCTGGTAACTTGGGTAAAGAGCATGAATCAATCAAAGGCTGCAAATTAGAACATACCAACATGCTGTTCAGATTAGGTGGTCTCCTGTGTACGGTTCGGAACAGTTCAATATGGCTTCGCTTGTGTACTGCCAGCAGGGGTTAGGTGTATCTGCATAGGTTTTCTGTAGCTGTTTCTTCCACAAGAATTTGATGATAATGCTAGTTTTAAATCATCTGCATTGTAATGAAACTGGTGCATGCAGCAGCTAAATTTACCATTGGTCAGTTGAGAACATTCCTCGAAAAGCACACATCCTGCTTGTGCTTTTAGGAACCTTTTTCCTTTTCTTTTCTTTTTTTGGATTCATCCAGACCCTGTGGGTCATTGAGCTCTTTGTGGGTTTCACTGTGGGGGAAAAGTGAAGCCCATAAAATTGGCTTCTTGTAACTGCATAGCAACCATTTGATTTTCTTATTAATGTCTTCAGTTGCTAAAATTGTCTGAAAAAATGTATATTTTTCATGTCTGTGACCTCTTCCCCAAAATAGAAACTACAGTACAGTAAAAGGTGTTACTTATTTGATGTTGCTGAACAGCGTCAAACTGACTGACTCGTGTTCTGTCAGCTTTTGCTGTATGCTGCTCACATCATGCGCAAAAAATAGCTGCTGCCCTGAAACTCTAGCGAGGTTCGACAGCCATGACAAGAGATGCATCTGAGTTGGTGCGCAAGCTGTAACTTGTTAAAGTGCCTGCCAAAATGAAAATGATCATACTCTGCAGCCGCCACACACACACACACACACACACACACACCTAGTCGATTGGGTGTCTTTGCTACTAGGTGTCTTCATTGATGCCTTTCACTTGCATTGTGAAGGAACATCGGCTGTGACTTTTTGGCCATGTGGCATATTTCTCTGTGCCTGATCCAACACGCACTTGCCTCAGTATTGATGACCACAGCAACGGGAGAAGGCCAAGGGGATGCCAGCATTTCACCTGGTTGTGGCAGTTCGATGGCTACTTTGGGAGGTGGGCCAGTTGTCTGCCTGGGTAGTTGCCAACCAGGACCCAGGGTGGTTCCATAGTGTGCTGATTGCAGAGACGCATGGTGCCAGTGCATGCCCCTAGACTTCATGTGCCCAGTGTCTGTGGGAAACCCTTGCCTCAGTGACTGTTTCTTTCCTTACTGTGATAAATCATCAATTTGTGTGGGATTAATTTCTCCCTTTACAGTTTTTACATTTCCCTTCAAATCTGGAATTCAAATCATCCATTTTGCATCCACAATTAAGAATGCCATTTGGAGAGTTGGTGGATTGTAATTTTTTTTTTTTTTTTTTTTTGATTGCTTGAAATTTCCATCTGTCTGTTGCAGCATTGACTTGTCAAAATTAGTATGGTGTTAAATGTTTGTCTTCATTTTGTGTGCCACAGGAAAAGTGTGCTCAGTATTGGCCAAGTGATGGAGTGTTAATTTATGGAGATATCTCCATTGAGCTCAAAAGGGAAGAGGAGAGTGAGAGTTACACAGTTCGAGACCTCCTGGTCACCAACAACAGGGTAAGGGGAAAAAAACAACAAAAAGCAGTGGATTCAACAAATGTTATCAGTTAATTTTGTTCTTTGTAAAGCGTAGTTTATTTAATGGCTGGCTGACAACATACTTCAGTCTGTAATTAAATGTTTTGTCTGTATGTCAAGTCTAGAAAATGCCAGAAATCATAATTTCCCAGAGGCCAAAGTAACATCTGTGAAGTAGCACTTCCTTTTAATTGAGAAATTAATGAGAGCAACTCAGGACTTTCATCCTTGTTGTTTAACACAAACAGTTCATTTTTCTAGTTTTGACCAATTTCTAGTAATTGGTCAAATCCTACTTGTATAATCTTCCTTTGCCAATTCCTGTGTTACCCCTCCCCCCATCTTTTCAGGAGAACAAGGCTCGAGCGGTGCGTCAGTTTCATTTCCATGGGTGGCCAGAAGTAGGCATCCCCACTGATGGAAAAGGCATGATCAACATAATCGCTGCAGTACAGAAGCAACAGCAGCAATCTGGAAACCACCCCATCACTGTGCACTGCAGGTACAACTCTCACTATCAGTTTGGTTTGAACCCAAAATGTATGACCATCGTGTCCACATCCAAGAACTTGGAGGCGAGGTGGGGATAAGCACAGGTTCAGTATATTCTATTGTGACAGAGGATTTGGGCTTACAAAGCGTGTTGAAACTGTTAACGGTGGAGCAGAAGCGACTGCCTCTGGAAGTCTCGCAGGACATGCTGGAATACGCAAACAGCGACCCCGACTTCCTTAACACTATCATCACTGGTGATGAGACATGGGTTTACGGGTATGACCCGGAAACCAAATTTCAGTGATCGCAGCGGAAGCATCTAACATCACCAAGACCAAAGAAGGCACAGCAGGTCCACAGCAATGTCAAAGTCATTTTGACCATTATATTTGACTCCCGTGGGGTCACACTTTTGTGATTCTTCAGGCTCCCTGCTTTCCTGACATGGGTCCCTCTGATTTTTGATTGTTCCCCAAGATCACAGCAACAGTGAAAGGGAGACATCATGTGGATCGTGACAGCCCAGCTGGACACCATTCCAAAAAAGACCTTCAGAAATGTGTGTCATCCACAAACCTTTGCTATTGTGTTTTCTTGAAATCGTCTTTGGAATGCCAAAGACAAAAACAGAATCCTGATGTGTGCAGCTGCTTTTGTTTCAGTAGTGGTCAGAGGTTGAGGGTTGTGTTATTCCTTTTGTGTGTCTGTACAGTGCGGGTGCTGGCCGGACGGGGACTTTCTGTGCTTTGAGTACAGTCCTGGAGAGGGTGAAGGCAGAAGGCATCCTGGATGTCTTCCAGACAGTAAAGAGTCTCCGACTGCAGAGACCCCATATGGTGCAAACACTGGTGAGATCTGCTAAAACATATTAGAAGTTTCAATTCATTCCTTTGTTTTATGCAGTGGCGGGCTAACCGCTAATTAGCAAAGCTAACTTTTTTGTTAGCAGATTAGCTTTTCAGCTAATTTTGAAAACCATCAGCGGACCACTTAGCTTCCACTAAATTTAGTTCTGCTAACTTTCAGTCCGCTAACGTTTTTGCTGGCATAGTGAATAAAATATAATGGTCAAAATCATACATGTTAGTACCTACCTATTGCATGTTTTGCAATAGTCAGATGGCTGTGAGCCCAATCCTCCCCCAGCAGAAGAGAGCGGCATGGAAGTCATTTACTTTCTACATGCAAAAAGACAGACAGTGGGGAGGAGACATGAAACGCAACACACTTTTCACTCATGGTTTTCCTCATAAGAAACTAATTCCGGACAGTTTCTCAATATTAACAGTACCTCTGTCATTTTTACAGAGAGAAAATATCACACACATATCTTTTAAAGGAATGCACTAAATTCTGAAGGTTTGAGCTTTTAACAGACACGTGATGAAAGGTATTATGGGCAATTCAAATGTCTCCATCTCTCATTTTGTCCACATGTAATGTGTCTTGTATTTTTGGAATGTCATGTGACTTTTTCTGTACAAGCTGACCTGTAATAGTGGTGTTTCCAATACACACTTGTGAAATAAGGCTTTTTTGAAACACCTGAAAAAACCACCTCCTGTGAGCTTAAAAAAAACATTTGCAGTATTTGTATTTTTTTTTTTTTTATACAAGTCTTTCCATTACATTTCCACATTATCGATTTGCAATTTCAAATTGTGCAATTTGGAGAGTAATGGAGCCCCGACTGCTGACTCAACTGATCCAGCTTTTATGAGTCTTTTGAGTAACTGTTACCAAGAATGCGGGAGTCATGCCAGTGAAATTTGAACATAGTGTCTCCAACTGCACATAAATAAATCGAGGGTAGTGTTTGTGTAAATTTTTTTTTTTTTTTGCCCCGCGACCTGAACCCAGAAAAGCGGTTGAAGGTGAGTGAGTGAGTTATTAAAGGAAACTTTAACACCTGGTTAAATATTTCTGAAACAACGATTGGGCAGTAACATTAGTTCTAAATATTTATATCTGATAACACATACAGTAGTGTTCAGAACAATAGTAGTGCTAGGTGACTAAAAAGATTAATCCAGGTTTTGAGTATATTTCTTATTGTTACATGGGAAACAAGGTACCAGTAGATTCAGTAGATTCTCACAAATCCAACAAGACCAAGCATTCATGATATGCACACTCTTAAGGCTATGAAATTGGGCTATTAGTAAAAAAAAAAAAAAAGTAGAAAAGGGGGTGTTCACAATAATAGTAGTGTGACATTCAGTCAGTGAGTTCCTCAGTTTTGTGGAACAAACAGGTGTGAATCAGGTGTCCCCTATTTAAGGATGAAGCCAGCACCTGTTGAACATGCTTTTTTCTATGAAAGCCTGAGGAAAATGGGATGTTCAAGACATTGTTCAGAAGAACAGCGTAGTTTGATTAAAAAGTTGATTGGAGAGGGGAAAACCTATACGCAGGTGCAAAACATTATAGGCTGTTCATCTACAATGATCTCCAATGCTTTAAATTGGACCAAAAAAAACAGAGACGCGTGGAAGAAAACAACCATCAAAATGGATAGAAGAATAACCAGAATGGCAAAGGCTCACCCATTGATCAGCTCCAGGATGATCAAAGATAGTCTGGAGTTACCTGTAAGTGCTGTGACAGAAGACACCTGTGTGAAGCTAATTTATGTTCAAGAATCCCCCGCAAAGTCCCGCTGTTAAATAAAAGACGTGCAGAAGAGGTTACAATTTGCCAAAGAACACATCAGCTGGCCTAAAGAGAAGTGGAGGAATATTTTGTGGACTCATGAGAGTAAAATTGTTCTTTTTGGGTCCAAGGGCCGCAGACAATTTGTGAGACGACCCCCAAACTCTGAATTCAAGCCACATTTCACAGTGAAGACAGTGAAGCATGGTGGTGCAAGCATCATGATATGGGCATGTTTCTCCTACTATGGTGTTGGGCCTATATATCACATACCAGGTATCATGGATCAGTTTGGATATGTCAGCATACTTGAAGAGGTCATGTTGCCTTATGCTGAAGAGGACATGCCCTTGAAATGGGTGTTTCAACAAGACAATGACCCCAAGCACACTAGTAAACCAGCAAAATCTTGGTTCCAAACCAACAAAATTAATGCCTCGCAGATGTGAAGAAATCATGAAAAACTGTGGTTATACAACTAAATACTAGTTTCGTGATTCATAGGATTGATTAAAAAAAAAAAGCAGTTTGAACATAATAGTTTTGAGTTTGTAGCTTCAACAGCAGATGCTACTATTATTGTGAACACCCCCTTTTCTACTTTTTTTACTAACAGCCCAATTTCATAGCCTTAAGAGTGTGCATATCATGAATGCTTGGTCTTGTTGGATTTGTGAGAATCTACTGAATCTACTGGTACTTTGTTTCCCATGTAACAATAAGAAATATACTCAAAAACTGGATTAATGTTTTTAGTCACATAGCACTACTATTATTCTGAACACTACTGTAAGTGCTTCAGCTTTGGAAGCTGCTCTGCAACTTAATGCTTATTTCACATCTTAACAGGATTGTTTCTCTCTTTTTTCTTTCTTCATACTTTCCTCAGGAGCAGTATGAGTTCTGCTACAAAGTGGTCCAGGAGTATATCGATGCCTTTTCTGACTACGCCAACTTCAAGTAGGGACTTGTCACAGGTGGATGTTCACATATACTTCATAACAGACATCTATACATCCACAGTTACACCTACATTAAAATGCAGAGACTTGCATATTCCCATGTGATGGATTTATGGAAGAAAAAAAAAACTCATCACAGCCTGATCTGTGGATGGAACAATCTGCCTGGTGGAAAAGGGAACAGAGGTCTCAGTTCAGAGATCAGGGCAGTGCAGCCAGACAGAAGAAACAAGCTGAGAAATGAGAGATGCCTTCTTGGATATTTTGTAATATTACCCTTGTTAATACAGCCCCTCACCCATATTTGCTTACCTTATCTTTCTCCATATGTATATACACTAACTGTGATGCATATTATTACTTTGGTTTCAGACACAGATTTGAGTTTTGACTGCATTTTAGGGTGGCACCTGTAATGTATTTTAATGGTATATATAAATATATAAGAATTTAATTCTCGTGCTTTGGACACTACTGTAAAGGAAAAAAAAATCCAAAGTCAAGGTAACTTTTTTCTTTTTATTCTTGTGCGACTTTACCACAGCCGCGCTGTAGCCACATGTGTAGTAGCAAACCCCGGGCATTTCCACAAGCTAATGCCTGGGCTCGTTTTCAATTCCAGACAATACATACACATAAACTGCGACTGCAGCGCCATTATTCTCAACAAAGATCTGGATGCATTCCTTTAATGCACCTTTTTAAGTTTTGCAGGTCCAATCAGGAGTGGAGTCCAGAATATTTGTGGCTTAGCTCCTCGTCTCAGTTTGACGCTGTCATACGAAGAAACACATTCATACACACTTGTAAATACCAGGAGCCATCTGCACTTCTGTGTGTGTTTGAGTTGGAACCTATGCTGGCAAAATGTACACAGCGTGTTTTCATGTTTGTCTTCTCGAAACCGAGTGCCAAAGTCTTTCACCTGACTGGATTCTCCAACTCGGAACCAGCTGTTTTACAGTACTAGTAAGCTGTTTTTCCTGACAGGTAGGATGTCTGTCAGTCACCAACACATGCCTGCAGTTACATGAAAATGAATAGTTTGTTTAATCCCATGCAGTAAAGAAATGCATTTTAGAGGAACTGTTCACACTTTTATGTTAAATCTTGAAAAATAATTTTAATCTCAAGCTCTGTTACAGTATCGGCAACAGTGTTGATGAAGCGCTAAACCAGACGACACACCTATAATGCTTTAGAGAAATGAGTTCTTTATAAGTGGTAATTCAGTTTTTGTTTAGAGACTCATCAGTATTTGTTGAAGTTTGTGTTCAGCGTTTCTTTCAAGTCTGCCAGAATTGTCAATTTGCTTTTATATCTGCTTCATATCCCTGCGCTGGACTGTCGGGCCTTTTTTTATGTTTATATGCGCTTTTTCTGTGCAACAATCACTGATGCTGAAGAATGTTTCTGTTTTTATGACAATGCTGTTGCTAAAATACTGCTCAAACATGGATGCATTGTTACATTGTGGACGTGTGTTGTGCAGTATGTGTCCGGGTTTCTTTTTGTGTTTTGTAACAGTAGTCCCGTGAGGACACAGTTGAGGTCACACCTGAGGTTGTGCTCTTTATGATTGTAATGGAAACTGAGAGACAGCTGTGAGCCGCAGCCTGTGTCAGTCGGTTCTGTTTCAGCTCAGCTCAGGAAATGACTGATGCCTACTTGTATAAATTTTACAAATTCAACAAATTTAAAAATCATCTCAACATTTAGTTCATTTTGTTTTAACATTTGTTTTAAAGACGCATTTGGTTATTCATTTGCTCATTCTCAAATTTAACATATAGTAAATCATGAAATTGCGACAGCTTTAATCTCCTGAGATTTAACTTTCCAAATGTATTTTAATAAAAAAATACAAGGATATTGCCGACATGTTTCACACTAACAGTTGCATCATTCCTTAACTAAAAGAGCACAATCAGTTTTTAGTTAGTCATTAGGCTCATAGACTCATTTTTATGGTCATTCAGCAATAAACGTCACAGATGCTATCACAGAACGAAATATCGATGCACTGGACGAATAAATAAAAACACAGAATAGGAGCACAGAATAAAAGTCCAAAGTGTATGGTTGTGATAAATGGGGTTTAAAAAAGTCAAATTACACAGTGGGTTTGGATACACTTGGCTTTATTCATGTGGATTGTTGGAACACTTAAATCATGCACTGTTTGCACCAAAATAAAAACCTTAAAGTTTAGAGAGAACCAAACAAGAGGTGAGTTCAGCTAAGACTTGAAGCTTCATTTATCTCTTCTAGCCCATGCTCAGCTCTATTATTTGGGCTTTATTAAATGTTTTAATTGTCCAGTCATTGCTCAGAATTAATCATGTGACACCTAAGCCAAGTTGGGAGTCATTTTATTATTTGGGAGAAGGATGCTTTTATTATTATTATATTATTATTATTATTGAAGTCCATCTGGCATGTATAAGTGATATGGTTTGTTGTATGTATTTGGAGTATGGTCACTTTGTCATACTCCAATATAACAAAAGCAGGATACTGTGCCAACCAATGAGGCTCACTTTTCCGCAACGTGTAATGAACAAATAAAAGTGCCTCACTGGTTGATTTTCAAAATTAATTCATCTTGTGCGCCTGCTGCGTTTGTGTGGTAGAACCTTTGAATGTTGATCTTTATTTCCTCCCCACATAACCATCATCATCACTAACGAGGCCTCTCTGTATGATGTTGCAAATTGAAATGTTCAGAAGTTAAGCTAACTGCGTCAGTCATCTTTTGATTTACATTCCGTCTGTTCCTGTGCAGTTTCCTACTTTAAATTGAGTTCCTAACTCTGATTACTTCATATTCCACTTTGACTTTGTGGCTTCAATTCATTCCACTTAATATTTGAACAAAAAGCCGATGACAAGGAATCCACTCTGGGTACTATCGGGTTTATTGATATAAATCACACTTTTTTATGCGGTACCAAAAGAAAAAAATATCAGGTGTTTGTTTAAGCTTCATTTTCAGAGCATTTTGAATTGATAAATCTCAATTTCTTGAGTGAGCAAGACTAGAGGAAGATGATGGTCTGACCTCTTCTTCTCTTTAAGTTTATGTCCTAAATCGCTCACAGCTCGACACAAACTGCTTCTTTCTTTTCGCCCTCAGACCATTTGTGTCTACTGGTCACTGCCTACACACTTTTGTACATAACCTAAAGTTATTTATATGTCATTCTTTTCTGCTGCCTTGCTTATTTTATTGTCGTTTTTGTTTTGTTTTTTGTTTTGTTTTTTTGTGTATATTAAACTGTATTGGGACCATTTTGAAATGTATTAGAGATGTTTTGACCATTTTTAATTTGGTAAAACTGTCGCAAGGAAATATTTTTTTTAATTTGCCTGTTTGTTTCTAGTGTTTTGTTATTCAAAATTTGGATATATGTATATATAATTATATATGAAAAATTATATATAATTATATAATGCCAAAAGGCCTTTCTAAACAAGATACTGTTCAAACTTAATAAAGTGCTTGAGATTTTAATATTTGTCTGTTATTTTAATGTTAAAGTATTTTGATAAATGGAATTACTGTTGCATGGTGTCAGGGGCAAAATAAAGTAGGAGCACACCTATTGAAAGATCTGAGAGGGGGAAATTAAGACACAAGAATACAGGAAACTACTAGTCTGTTTTTCAGGTCCACCTTCTTGTAGCCTTTGATTTTTAATCTTCATTTCCAGCGTTGAACCCACATATTGGACCTACAGCCTTACTAGAAATACATGCTGTGTAGATTACTGAAGGTTGCTCTTTGGTTGCGATGACTGTGGTATTTTAGACTCTTTTGCATGTGATCTGTGAAGAAAAGTCCACACCACCTTCGGAAGAAAAGGCGTTGTGCCTTCTTCACCAAACTCGCTGTGTTCACACTCCAGGTCAGGTCAAAACTTTTATTTAATCTTTGCAGTTAATCTGCACTTTATATGCATACCAAACTGTGAAGAGTGACCCGTATGGATTAACTGGTCCCTTAGACCACTGATAGGTGTGTAACCAAGTGTTGTCTTGGTTGCTTCCGGTGGGATTCAAACATGAGACCAGATAAACCAAAGGGGTATCCACACCACCCAAGTTGCAAAGAATAGATTTCATTGTCGATTTCACTTTGCTACAGAGGTATCTTTCACCATTTCCTCAAAATACCCATTCTACTGTAAATATATAAAAGCTTATATTTTTGTCCTCCTGAATCCAAACATGTTGTCCTTGGTTGACTCTCAATCTTTCCACCAACCTTGGTCCAAATTGGGCTAAAACCTTGGAGTTATTATGTTCACATGCAAATGAACAGACCGTCAGGATTGAGAACAACAGCCCTGCAAGTGCATTGGCTATGCAGGAGTGTTTAAAAAAAAAATCCAGGTGATTTTAGGAAAAAAAAAAACAATTTACCTATTACAGCTTGTGCCAGCATTTTGAGAAACCTTCACATTTCCACAGCATCAAACAGGTTTCTGAAGCTGGAAACAGAAGACAACAAAAAAAGAGAAAACATCCTGAAGTTCATCTCCAGCTATGAATTTTGGTTTTAGTTCTAGCATTCAGCCCTATGAAAACAGGCCATGGGTGTGCTGGGGAAAACTGTTTCAAGGAAAGAATCGGCTGAAGTCAAGTTACAGGACAAGTATTTAAAAACTTAGAAATGTTCCTGTGTAGATTTCTGAAAACATTTATAACATTGATACATGTCAGGCATCATGTGGAGTCTCATCTGTGATACATATCCACAACATCTTGGTCATCTTGCTTTCAGCAAACCTTGGTTTCACGGCAGTGGCTCTGATACATAGCTTATGTCAACAGCAGCAGGTGAAACTTTGTCGCTTCCTGAGTAATTTTTCATCATATGAGTGAAAGCACCTGCCCTTCTCTAATTAAGGACGGATATCATCAGTGGCCTGGACAGGAATCCACTGTTTGCCGTCCTTGTCGTCAGATGGCATTGTGTTTCCCCCTGACCACAAGGGTCAACTGCATCTAAAGGAGGACACGGGCTCCTGTTCCAATCAAAGGTGCACCATGAGAAATTCAAAGCCAAAGATCATTCTTGGACAGAGCTCAAAAAATAGCAGAAATTCGCACTGTGGGCAGCTGTGAGCTTCAACAGAATCATTCATGACACGGGCTTTCTCAAAATCAATTTTTATGTATTTTATTTATTTACTGTAGAGAAGGTAACTCAGTAGCATAGGAGTTAGAGTACCAACTTATGGACTGGTGTTCAATTCCAGGTCTGTGCTTCCTGCTACCAGTCTGTGTCCTTGGGAAACGCACTTCATCTGCATTGTCTCAGTCTAGCCAGCTATACGTAAATGGGTACTGGCCTTGGCTGAGGAAGTATGTTGCAATGGACTAGTGAGTCATCCCTGGGAAGTCTATACCCATGGACAAGCACGGGCATCAGTGAGCCTCAGGGCCTCTAGAGGATTTCATTGTTTGGATGTGTCTCTGTATAATTACATGTTTTGGGACTCGTTAGTAATACATGACTCATGATACTTATGCCATAGCGAACCCCTGAGAAGTAGATGAGCTGATTAAATTTTAGGGTTGTTTGATGCATATATTTGCATATTAATTAGGAGCAAAGGATTTGTACACTTTTTTGTGAATGATGGACATCTGTTTGCTTCTTCAGACAGTGACTTTTGATGTGCATTGGACAGGGATCAGGACCTCCAAGTCTGAGGCCATGGTCCGCTGTTGGAAAAGGGTGGATTGTTCCCTCTGGGTCAGAAGAGAGTTGTGGAGTAATTTTTATAAACTGATAATTTATAAATTTACAATTATAAATACATTAAGACAGTAAATTAACATAAAAAAATTACAAAATTAACAGGAAAAAAGGAGTTCTTCCAAACACTGTTGAGGTTTACGGTTCTAAAAACATTCTGGACTGACACACCATTCCAACTCATCATAGAAACTTTGCATAATTTATTACCACCCTTGAAAAATGTCAGCTACCTATTTTATAAAAACTACCCAATCTAGTGTTTGTGGATCCCCACGGGCAACACGCTAGTTATACTGATGAGCTTATTGTTATGTTTGCTCTCCACGCTAGTAGTTGCGCACAAGCGGCCAGTGTCAGAAGTGTTGGTACGTGCTGTAATCCAAGCAGAGCAGAGATTGTAGCACACAAGTGGAGTTCTTCTCAAAATTGGTGAGTTTAGGCTATGGCTGCTGACATTGCGTACTTTAATATTAGTAGAGAAGCTTGAATCTTCGACTGGACTGGGTTGCTTGACACGAGGACGTTTCGCTTCAAATCGCAGAAGCTTCCTCAGCTAAAATTCTTGCTCTGGTGGTCTGACTTCTGTCTTGACTCTTGTCGGGAAGAATGAACCGAAGTCACAAAAGCTGGAGTTTTAAACCTAACCAGACCCCTCCTACCGAGAGGCAGACTGCTAAGGCTAGTGACTAAACAATAGCTATAATTAGAACCTATTGTGCTCTAGTTGGCACCCTCCTAATGACAGGGCAGCTGTGGCTCCGTTGGCAACTCTGCTGATGACGTGAATGACTCATTACCATGAACAAAAGACTGAAACTCCTTTGACCTGAGTACCCATTTGTAAACAGGGGATAAAGCGTGTCTCAGACCCCCTCCCCGGTTAAGGCTGGGTTTCAAACGTTTCACAAAGAATACCTCCTTGACCCCTCTCTCAAACCATTTCTTCTCTCTGGCTAATATTTTAACTTCCTTGTCCTCAAACGTGTGGTTAGTGTCTTTAAGGTGGAGTTGAACTGCAGACTGAGGTCCACTGGCGCCCTCTCTGCGGTGCTGGTATAGCCTTTTGTGTAAAGGTTGCTTCGTCTCACCTATGTAGTGTTCGTTACAGTTTTCCTGACATCTGATAGAATACACTACATTGCTCTGTTTGTAACTAGGGATCATGTCCTTAGGGTGAACTAATTTCTGTCTCAAGGTGTTAACCGGTTTAAAGTAAACTGGGATTTTGTGCTGTCTGAAGATCCTCTGTAGTTTTTCCCCTACTCCTGCTAAATAAGGGAGAGACACTCCTCTTCTTCTTGTCTCCGTCTCCTATCTGTCTGGTCTCTTTGTTCTCTGGGACTTATGCACTTTGTCCAGGGACCATCGTGGGTACCCATATACTGTGAGGACTTTCCGGACAAGTTGTTGTTCTTTAGCCCTTCCCTCTGCAGTTGTGGGCACCTGTAGGGCTCTGTGTTGAAGCATCCTGATCACCCAGAGCTTGTGTTCAAGGGGGTGGTTTGAGCCAAAGAACAGATATTGGTCAGTGTGAGTTGTTTTTCTGTAAACCCCTGTCTGGAGCTGCCTGTTCTCTCCAATCGTAACATCATAGTCCAAGAAGACTAAATGGTTGTTTCTGGCATCCTCACGTGTGAACTTGATATTGGAGTCCACCGAGTTGATGTGCTCTGTAAAGTCCTCAACCTCCTGTTGCTTGATTTTAACCCATGTGTCATCAACATATCTGAACCAGTGACTGGGAGAGATGCCCGTGAAAGATATCAAGGCTGTCTTTTCCACTCGCTCCATGTACAGATTGGCGGAGACCCATCGCACAACCATGAATCTGCCTGTAGTAATTCCCCCTAAACAGGAAATACGTGGTGTTGAGACAGATCTCCAAGAGTTGGCAGATGTGGTCTGGTGTGAGTTTGGTCCTTTCAAGTAGAGACACATCCTCCAGCAGTCTCTGCCTCACCGCTGAGACAGCCTCAGCGGTGGGGATGCAGGTGAACAACGAAGTCACATCAAATGACACGATTGTTTCATCTGCCTCCAGCTGTAGGTCCTTGATCTTGTTCACAAAATCTTGTGTGTTCTCCACATGGTGGTCTGAGTTACCCACTAGAGGAGCCAAAATCCACTTGAGGTGCTTTGCCAAATTGTACATGATGGAATCTGTGCTACATACAATAGGCCTGAGTGGCACGTCCTGTTTGTGGATTTTGGGCAGTCCATAGATGCACGGAGTGGCGTTCCCCGGGTACAGTCTGTAGTATGTCTGCCTGTCGATGAGTCCCTCTTTCTCCAGGTTTTGGAGGTAGCTAATGATTTTCTTCTTATAGCCGCTCGTGGGGTCTCTTCAGACGTTCGTATGTATTGGAGTCACTGAGCACGTTGTTGATCTTGGCCTCATAGTCCGATGTGTTCAGGACCACCGTGCATCTGCCTTTATCTGCTGGCAGGATAAGGATGCTTTGGTCCTTTTGCAGTGCTGACAAAGCTTTCCGTTCTCCTGTGATGTTGGACGGAGGAGGCTTAGCACTGTTCAGCACTGCTGTGACTCTTAGTCGGAGGTCCCCAGCTTCTGACTCTGACTTCTTCTCGACAAGAGTCAAGACAGAAGTCAGACCACCAGAGCAAGAATTTTAGCTGAGGAAGCTTCTGCGATTTGAAGCGAAACGTCCTCGCATCAAGCAACCCAGTCCAGTCGAAGATTCAAGCTTCTCTACTATGGAAACCACCTGGACAACTGAGAGCCTACACAGAAACCCTGCGATTTTGCAAGTTCTCCCACTTAGAAATCATGGAGGGGTCTGAAATTTTCATCTTAGGTGCATGTCCACTGTGAGAGACAGAATTAAAAAAAAAAAACATCCGGAAATCACAATGTATGATTTTTTTTTTTTTCTTTTAATAATTTATTTGTATGTTACTGCTGCAAATAAGTATTTGAACCCCTACCATCCAGCAAGAATTCTGGCTCACTCAGACCTGTTAATTTTTCTTTAAGAAGCCCTCTTATTCTTGCACATTTACTCATATTAATTGCACCTGTTTGAACTTGTTACCTTTATAAAAGACACCTGTTCACACACTCAATCAATCACACTCCAACCTGTCCACCATAACCAAGACCAAAGAGCTGTCTAAGGACACCAGGGACAAAACTGTAGACCTGCACAAGGCTGGGATGGACTACAGGACAACAGGCAAGCAGCTTGGTAGAAGACAACAACTGTTGGGTGATTCTTAGACTACGGGCACTTATTATGTCCTTTGATCATATTGTATGAAAAACAGAAAAAAGGGGAAATTTCACACTTTTATAGTTATCTTTACAATGAAAGTGTGTTAAGAACTTTGTTCTAGTAGTCTATGATGACTTTTTTCACCTTTTTTCAGCATCATTATATGCAAATATTGCCGTTTTGTGCTTGTCCCACACCCAGACTTTTGATCTTCAATGATAAAAATGAATGGTAAACGTTTTTTCTAATGTTTTAAAATATCTCTGAATAAAATATCAGTAAAATAATCAAAACATAATTGGGGTATTCAATGTCATACAACTGTTGTGATTTTTTTTTTTAAACAAAATGTAGTTGTCCCACACTATTGCCGTAATTTCCACCACAACACTGTAATGTCCCTTTAAACAGTTTGTATGAAAAACTGTTTGGGTAGTTTCTATGGAGATAAACAGTGACATCAGAGCACATGTATATAGCGCCAAATCACAACAAACAGTTGCCCCAAGTCGCTTTATATTGTAAGGCAATGGTGTGGTGGAAATTACATTTACAAGGCCAATAGTGCCCGTAGTTAAAGAATCACCCTGTTATGATTATTAATTAGAAAGTGGAAGAAACATAAGACGACTGTCAGTCTCCCTCGGTCTGGGATTCCATGCAAGATCTCACTTTGTGGGGTAAGGGTGATTCTGAGAAAGCTCAGAACTACACAGGAGGACCTGGTCAATGACCTGAAGAGAGCTGGGACCACAGTCACAAAGATTACATTAGTAACACATGATGCTGTCATGATTTAAAATCCTGCAGGGCAGCAAGGTCCCCCTGCTCAAGCCAGCACATGTCCAGACCTGTATGAAGTTCACCAGTGACCATCTAGATGATCCAGAGGAGGCATGGGAGAAGGTCATGTGGTCAGATGAGACCAGAATAGAGCTTTCTGGAATCAACTCCTCTTACCATGTTTAGAGGATGAGAACAAGCCCAAGAAAACCATCCCAACCGTGAAGCATGGGGGTGGAAACATCATACTCTGGGGGTGCTCTTCTGCAAAGGGGACAGGACGGTTGCACCGTATTGAAGGGAGGATGGATGGGGTCATGTATTGCGAGATTTTGACAAACAACCTCCTTCCCTCAGTAAAAGCATTGGAGATGGGTTATGGCTGGGTCTTCCAGCATGACAATGACTCCCAAAACTAAGGAGGAGCTCCGTAAGAAGCATTTCAAGGTCCTGGAGTGGCCTGGCCAGTCTCCAGACCTGAACTCAACAGAAAATCTTTGAATGGAGCTGAAACTCCAAACCTGAAAGATCTAGTGAAGATCTGTATGGAGGAGTGGACCAAAATCCCTGCTGCAGTGTGTGCAAACCTGGTGAAAAACTACAGGAAACGTTTGACCTCTGTAATTGCAAACAAAGGCTACTGTACCAAATATTAACATTGATTTTCACAGGTGTTCAAATACTTATTTGCAGCAGTAACATACAAATAAATTATTAAAAAATCATACATTGTGATTTCTGGATTTTGATTTTTTTTTTTTTATTATTATTATATCTCTCACAGTGGACATGCACCTAAGATGAAAATTTAAGACCCCTCCATGATTTCTAAGTAGGAGAACTTGCAAAATCACAGGGTGTTCAAATACTTATTTTCCTCGCTGTAGGTATAACATCATACAGGACAGTGCAATGAAAATCTCTATGTATATATGCAATTAACATTTTTCCTGTAGCTAGCAATGTTGTGGTGACTTTCATCTCAGGTGTTATTACATTACAACACTGGGTAGCAAAAGTAAGTTCATTCCTGATGAGGTCAACCACAAACATCCTTGCACGATTGCGCCAGTAGCGTCTTACTGAGTCACTGCTATTCTCCATACAGAGAATATCTCTGCTTCTGCTTTGTCTTTCTGCTGTCTTCTCTGTTTAAGACACTCTTAGGCTTCTTAAAAGTCCTCCTCCCGTTTCTTACCAGTTTGGCACCTTAGGATCTCTCTTAAGGTCTAAGGTGCTTTGTGAACAACTTTTATCTTACCAAGGAAAAATTGAAGTCATTCTAAGATTTTTCTTAGAAAAACATCGCTAATAGCTACTTTTAGCCTTAGGATGCTTCACAGATAAAGGCATTGGTGTTTCCTGTCTTACTATGCTTGTGAGTCTTGGATGATAACCATTGACTTAAGGAAACAACTAGATGTCTTTGGTACTAGGTTTTCTCTCAGGATCCTTGGGTACTGTTGGAATCACACTGTGTCAAACTAATGGTTACTGATGGAGACTCAGATGGGGAGTATCACTTGCACTGTGAGCCAATGTTAGCTACAATATTCTGGCATATGGCACATTTCTCTGTTTTGATGGAGCATGCAGGTGCCTCTGTGTTGAAGACCCCAGCAGCTGGAGAAGCAGTTCCATCGTGTGGTAGATGTGGCGCCATGCAACACCAGTGTGTGCTTCCAGACCAGACATGTCGTGTGGTGTATATACTAAGTATTCGCGTATTAATGAAGTTTAAGTCATTTTTTTCCTAATTGAGATGTGTAAGTTATGGCAGCACATGATAACCTATACAAAACCATTAATTTGCTAAGGAATTTCCATGCATCATTCAAAAACAAACTCTTGCTTGACTATGTATATACTGTACCTAAACTGCTGGTTGGCCTGTTGTTAACTAATCTTGCACAAAGCTTAACCTGACACCATACAGCAACACTTTACCCTGTAGAATATTACATACATAATGAATGTTTGAGTTCAATGGGACGTCTCGTTGAATGGTCCGTTACATATTTCACTAAATTAAATATCCGTTCCATTGAAAGAATGGGAAAAACATTAATTATTTGTTTGATATAACAGCAAAAATAGATCCTTGTCATTTGATATTTTATTAATTTCTAAACAACAGAAAAGGGACTTACATTTTGGTGTGTGTCACTAGTGCTTAACAGTCCAACACAAACTTTAAATAGGAGTCCAAAAATGTTCTCAGTTCTCCGTGCACTGACTTTGTACAGACTGCTGTCTGCTTTACTCACTTCAGTGAAAAACTGTATCAGAAATTTGTCCAGCTTTTCATCCTAACAGCTCTTCATGCCTCCAGACGGCGTGGTGGATTTGTTTATTTGTGTGTGTGTTAGAATTAGCAGCGTAAACTTGGTCCTTCAGTCGTCATCCACCAGCAAAACACTGCCATGTTTAGACACCGCCCCTGGTAGTGTGAGCATGTGCAGTGGTTGGAGCGTGCAATAGCACATTTCATATAGCGCCAAAACTACATGTTAAAAAAGAAGTATTGCACGGTCAAAGAAACACAACAGCAAATAGTACGAATAATGTCACGTGACATACAAGCCACCAATCAAATGACAAGGATCCACTCAGCCGTTATATATACTGTAATATCAACACTGTTTAGTTTTCTGCACTTTTAAAATACACTTATTCGCCTGTAGACTGTACATGTTGGTTTGTGACTGAATTATAATCAGGTGTTGTTCACTATATCGGTAAAATTCATGACTTGAATCTGTTACGCAGGCAAAGCGTCAGTATTTGGAAATACTGGGTGACACAGGTGTGCAGCTGTGCGCGTCCAAGAGGTGCCAGCGCTGTTTGCCGATGATGATTGGAAGTGACCGGGTCTCCTGCACCTCGTGCCCTGAAGATTTAACTTTAATGTGGTTAATGTATGTAAAGAGGTCAGTAATGGGTGGAGCATGTAAGATGGGTTTGGGGAGTTGGGGGGCGGTGGGTGTTGACTGGTGTGTATATATATTGAGCAGAAGGATAGTGTGCAAAAGAATCAACACCTGAACAAAGAAAAAAAAACAAATAAGAAAGGGATCTTCTAAAGCGACTTCAGGAGGCTGTTATAAAGTGAGTTCAGACAAAGGTAAGACCAGCTTTACTGTTTCTAAAATAAATGAAAGTATTCACCTTAGTACTACCATGCAGCAGAGAAATGTTATTCTCAGACAATTTATCTTTCACCATCAACTTTACAATTGATATTTGTAGATTCACAATTAGTGTGATGATGCATCTTATTCTTCTTCATTTGCCACCTATTAAAATGAATTGTCTCCATTTCTCCTGAAAAAAATACCTCATTCTAAAAGGTGATTAATAATGTCAGATTAAATTGTACTATTGGAAATGTGATTTTTTTTTTTTTTTTTTACCATAAAGTCAAATGGCAAAACAATTATTTAAGAGAAACAAAGTAGCATATAAAGGAAATAAAACATATCCATTCAGATGAAGAATATCAGTTTATATTATGAATTATGAATGTTTATTATCTTACGTGCAGTGAACTTTGATGGGCCACACTTAAGGCTTTTTGTTTCTCAACTGTATATGGCTTTATTTTTTGACTTGTTTGAGACTTCATCATGAAGACACTTATACCAATCAATCACAAATATTTTCCTGGCTTCGTGGTTAACACTGCTGCCTCATAGCAAGAAGGACCTGGGATTGCTTCCCGCCTGGTCCATTCTGTATAGAGTTCTGTACGTGTTCTGCATGTTAGGTGAATTGGTGATTCTAAACTGACCGTTGGCGTGTGTGAGTATGTTTGTCTGTCTATATGTGGCCCTGCGACAGACTGGCATCCTGTCCAGGGTGCACTGCGCCTCTTGCCCTATGACTGGCTGCTGGGATAGGCTCCAGCACCCCATGACCCTTCATTGGAGTAAGCGGGTATAGAAAATAAATGAACAGTTTTTGCCCATTCTTTCGAATTCCATTGTATGTGAACGGCTAAACATTTCAGATCACGTTGCTGTGACTGTTGTGTTTAGCCTGAAAAGTCACTTTTGCTTAATAATTTTTGAGGCTTTGACTGAGTCTTCCTTTGCCTACAGGTGTGAATATGATGAGTATGTGTCAGCTGGTGCTGCTGTTGGGTCTGATTCTGTGTGTGGGGGCCCAGCACTGGTCTCATGGTTGGTACCCTGGAGGCAAGAGGGAACTGGATTCTTTTGCCACATCAGAGGTCAGAAACTATGTATCATTTTGTGATCAACTCATCATTCTAACAGAAGTGTCTTATTTAACCTGTTATTTATCTGTGATATTTCCTTTATCTTACTCTCAGATTTCAGAGGAGATTAAGGTGTGTAAAGGAGGAGAATGCAGCTACTTGAGACCCCAGCGGAGGAGCCTTCTGAGAAGCATTCTTGTAAGTGTAACAATATAAACCGTAGTTTATTCTATATACGATGCATAGACACAATGATTTTTTTAAACATTATTTTAAATTCCAGCTGTAGGCCCTCCCTCCCCCTTTCATTTATTTATTTTTTTAATTTATTTATTTTTAATACAAGTTATGGCAATAGCATTTTTTGGTTAAATGGGTCATATTATTAAACGACCTTTCATTTCATTTCATCATTAATACAGTGCATCTGGAAAGTATTCAGACTGCTTCACTTTATCCATATTTTAATGTTACAACCTTATTTCAAAATGGATGAAATTCTTTTTTTTCCTCAAAATTGTACATGTGATTTCTTAGTGTTTTAGTTTTAATAAATTTGCAAAAAACTTTTTTCATGTTGTCATTATGGGGTGTTGTGAATAAAATTTTGAGTAGGAAAATGAATTTAATCGATTTTGGAATGAGGCTGTAACATAAACATAATGTGGAAAGAGTGAAGCCCTGTGAATACTTTCTTGACACACTGTATCCAATTGGCATTACATTCATATGAACCAGATTAACTGACAAAGATGCCTTAAATGAAGTTAATTAATTTATGTTCTAACTGCCATTCAAACAGATGAAAATCTTATAGGTGTAAAATTTCTTTTTCCGTTTATAATGGTAAAGAGCATGACATTGTTGAGGTAACATGATGTGTCCCATTCCTCTTTATCCCATTTTGAACTCTTTTAGCCTCCTTTCAGTCACTTTCCAGGTGACATTGTTTAAGTCTGTGAGGGTTCAGGGGTCAGGGAGGATCTTGAGACTGGACCTGGGAGTGTAGACATTAAGTTTAGGCATCTGTCTCTGTCCCACAGAGAGGGTAGGCATGTCCCACTAAGCACAATGGGTCTGTCTCACAGACCTGAAATGGATTTAATACAGGTGTCTGTCTCGGGCATAAATTTCAGTCATCACAGAGCAGTTTCGTCACTCAGAGACAAGACTGTGGGACTTTGGGGATATTTAATAACAAATTGTAGATAAAACTGAGTTTGCACAATTTTCTCATTGTTAATTGGTAAATAAATGTTTAGTAAAATTTCTCTTTTGTACGTCTGTATGACTATCGCCACACATTCGACCCCTTCTTAAAAAAATCTCACCGCTACGTGTCAGTTGTATCCAATTTTAGACCTGTGTCACATCTGCCATTTCTTTACAAGGTTTTATAAAAGGTTGTATAATGTTGTTGCAATCATTTTTAAAAGCACATCTCTGAAAAATTCCAATCTGCATTTAGATCGCGACACAGCACTGAGTCTGTAATCTTAAAAGTACATAATGAGAACGCTTTGTCTGTGGATGCAGGGAATCCTGCTGTGCTGGTCCTGTTGGACCTCACAGCAGCCTTTGATACTATGGATCACTCAGTCCTAGAACATTTTATTGGCATTTAAGGTACGACACTTAAGTGGTTTAAATTGTATTTCATCTAAAGGGGTTTTTCTATTATAATTGGTGAGCTCTCTTCATCAACTGCTCCCCTGTTTTGTGGAGTGCCGCAGGGTTCGGTTCTTGGGCCTATTCTATTTTCTTTGTACATTTTGCCGTTGGGGTCAATTTTAGCCCAGCACAACCTGTCCTTTCATTGCTATGCAGATGATCTGCAAATTTATCTGCCTGTGAGGACCAGTGCCTGTTCGATCAACAGATAAACTCTGTGGTCAAACCAAGTTTTTTCCAGCTTCGTCTTCTGGCAAAAGTAAAGCACTTCCTCAGTAGACGTGATCTTCAGATGGTCATTCATGCTTTCATCGGCTCCAGGCTTGATTACTGTAATGCACTTTATACTGGCATTAACCAGTTTTCTCTTGCACGCCTCCAATTGCTGCAGAATGCTGCTGCTCGTCTTTTAAGAAACACTTTTAGAAGTGAGCATATTACACCTGTCCTGTACTCACTCCACTGGTTTCCAGTTCATTTTAGAATTGATTTTAAGATTTTAATGTTTGTTTTTAAGGTTATTAATGGCCTCGCATCCTTTACTTGTCTGAAATTTTAACTCTCTGCACTTACAGTATGACATTACAAGCGTCTGGGCAGCTTTACTTCAATGTTCCGAGGTCATAATCCAAACTCAGGAGTGTTTGTGCTTTTACAGTAGCTGGCCCCAGACTGGTGACAAGCTACCTCTTGATTTATGTGCTATTGTTGACCTAGCACTTTTTAAATCAAAGCTAAAGACTTATTTGTTTAAGCTGGCTTTTAATAGGTGCTGTGACATGCTTTGTTTTTATGTGCTGTTTTAACTTCATTGTATGTGTATTATTATTGGTGAATCTTTGATTTTACTGTAAAGCAATTTGGACAATGTCTGGCTGCTGTAAAGCGCTTTATAAATAAGTGTTCATTGATTGATCTCACACATATCCATCTGTAGGGTTGAATAAAAACATTTTAATAGCACACAGTACTGTATGCTTAGCGGTATGCTTTAATGTGTTTCTGACTCTCCACAGGTGGATGCCTTAGCCAGACAGCTCCAAAAGAAAAAGTGATGGACTTCCATCTATGCTGCTTTTATACCATCTGACCCTCCTCAGCAATGTCCTTGTATTGCATAACGATTATTGTTAAACTGTCCTCTTTGTTCTGCTCTGTCAGTAAATTTGCAGCATTATGTGGATGCTTCCAGTTTGTGGTGAATGTCAAAAAAAGTAACATGCTGCAATAAAATATATATTTTTGTGATTTTTGTTATTTTTTCTGTCTGATGTTCAAAATTTCAAACCTATGTCCACCATGTATTAAAGGTTTTACATAACTATAAACTTTTTTAAATAGAATTTTTTTCCAAGGAGCAAAACCAACACATGTAACAAACAAATAGTGTGGACATGATATCAAGATGTCAGTTTTTATACACTGTATTTCAAAATATTTCAGCAAAAATTAGTAGCTGTAATTTTTCTAAAATGTTTCAGGATCAGCACCTCTAAATCTGAGGCGATGGTGCTCAGCAGGAAACCGATGGATTGCCTACTCTGGGTAAGGAATGAGGTCTTGCCCCAAGTGAAGGAGTTCAAGTACCTCGAGGTCTTGTTCACAAGTGAGGGGACAATGAAGCACGAGACTGGCTGAAGTATCGGGGCAGCACGAGCGGTATTGCATTGGCTTTACTGTACTGTTGTGGCAAAAAGGAAGTTGAGCCTAAAGGCGACGCTCTCAATCTACTGATCAATCTTCGTTCCTATTCTCACCTATGGTCACAAGGGTTGGGTCATGACCGAAAGAACGAGATCATGGGTACAAGTGGCCAAAATTGGCTTCCTTAAGAGGGTGGCTAGTGCCTCCCTTAGAGACAGGGTGAGAAGCTCAGTCATCTCTGAGAGGCGTGAAGTAGACCCACTGCTCCTTCGTGTTGAGAGGAACCAGCTGAGATGGTTCGGGCTTATGGTAAGGATGCCTCTTGGGCGCCTCCCTAGAGAGGTGTTCCAGGCACATCTAGCTGGTCGGAGCCCCTGGAGAAGACCCAGGAGAGATTACATCTCCACACTGGCCTGGGAACATCTCAGTATCCCCCAGACAGAGGTGGTTAATTTGCCCCGGGAAAGGGAAGTTTGGAGTCCCCTACTGAAGCTGTTGCCCCCGCGACCCAATTCCGGATACACGGTTAAAGATGAGTGATGATGAATGAGTGTTTCAGTATAATGAACACTGACGACTTCAATACATTCACAACTAGAATGCAATCTGAACACATGCAACCTGTGCCAACAGTCCCATTTATTTGTCCTTAAAGGAAGAGTTCACCTTTTTGCCAACTTGGTTATATTAAAATGTTATAAATCAAGCCTTTGAGTGTCCTACTCACCAATCACAATTGTCATATTAGGAAAAATCTTGTTTTCAGACATTTGACAATAAAGAAATGCATGACACCAGCAGTACAGCTCTGAAAGTGTAGTGCAGTTAATGCGTTTATACATCTTATGATTTCTCACAGCATATATTGTCACAAAGTAATATAGGAGCTATTGTGCAGCTACATTCTTCATAAATAAACTGCCTGGAGGTAAATCACACAACTAACACAGCATTGGTATAAACTACAACCCCATATCAGAAAAGAAGGCTGTATGGAAAATGGAAATAAATAAATAACTCCATTTTGTAGTTATTGACAAAAGTTTCCCAAAGTAATCCGTTGCCCTGTAGTTATATCAGCTATTGATGAAAGTGTTCTTGATGCAATACCACCTGAGGGATCAGAGATCATGGGTATTTAGCATTGGCTTGTGACCTTCTCCTTTATGCACTGAAATTCCTCCAGATTCCTTCAATCACTGAATGATATTACACACTTTAGAAGAAATAACACAGATCCTTTCCAATCTTTCTTTGATAAAAGTGTTTTTAAGCATGTCAATAATTTTCACATGCATTTGTTGACAAAGTCAAGACACTGTCCATCTTTGCTTTTTAAAGACTCAGTCTTTTGTGGATACTGCTTTTGTACTAAATCATGATTACAATCACCGGTTGATGTCACCTGTTTGAAATAACATCATTATGTAATTTTTTTAAACCTCAGTACTATCCTATTTTGGAATGTGGCAAGTCTGAAATGCAAGAATGAATGTACTGAGGATATTATTTAAGCTGCCCACATAAAACATTTAATAGGTTGTATTCATCTACAGTGACATAGAAGTCAATGTAAATGTAAGAATCACAGCAAGTTTTTTTAAACTTTTTTTTTTTTAAACATAATGCCAACTTTTTCTGATTTGTTGGTGGTGTGTGTGTGTGTGTCTGCCCGTCCGTCCGTCCATCCTCGCCCCCCATTCACGTGTCTCGATGGGAGACAGCACCAAAGGTGGTTGGGAACGACAAGGCAAAGGTCCTGTGGGATGTCAAATTCCAGACAGACGAGCAGCTGCTGGCCAACCAACCAGACATAGTGGTGGTTGACAAGGAAAAGAAAACTGTAGTTGTGATCGATGTGGCAATCTCAGCTGACAGCAACATCAGAAAGAAGGATCACAAGAAAATTGAGAAGTACCAAGAGCTGAAGGAGCAATGGAGCAGATGTGGAAGGTAAAGTCCAAAGTGGTCCCAGTGGTAACAGGAGCACTAGGAGCTGTCCTCTCAAAATTGGAAGAGTGGTTCCAGCAGATTCCGGGCACAACATCAGAGAGTGCAGTCCTAAGAACAACTAAGATAATGTACCAAACCTTCAAATTCTCAGGCCTCTGAGAATCTGAGCTTGAGGAATACACATACCACCCTCCACGCGGTGGGGAGGGAGATTTATATACATGCATAAATATGTATGTATGAGTGTGTGTAAAAGACAGTTTCTCAAAAACAAATCAATCATCAAAGGTGAGTAGAGTACTTGGAGGCCTGGTTGTGAACAATGTTTAAAAATAACAATAGATGTTTAAAAAGTGGACTTATCCTTCAAATGACCTGATTAAGCAGATGAGGCTCTGTTTCATCAAAATATAAATAACATGGAAATCAGCAGGAGACACACTCTTAATTTAAAATTATTCAGGATTTGTGCTCATTTCAAAACTCAATGTCCTCCTGTTTTTTCCAAAATACATGTTCCCTACTTAGCTCCTTTACCACAACACAATTCTGCTCTAGGCCAAATCCAGCCAGACTTTTTTTTTCCAAGTTTAATTGAAATTGGTTAACTGGTGGTTTAAATTAACCAACAAGGAATGGAGGTTTTTATTAGCAATAAATCAAGAATTTATTGCAACTGCCAACACCCTTTTAAAGAGGTTATCAGCATCAAAATATTTTATGTAAATAGTTTAAATTTTAAGAATTTCCTACACACTTAAAACCACATAAATCATTTAACATATGTATATGTTTTTAAGCCAGGCTTTTGTTAAAAAACAAACAAACAAACAAACCATAATTCAATCAGTGTAATCAACTAGAACAGTTACTGTATAAGGTCACCTTATACTCATGTCATTTCACCTGTATAAGGTGACCTTATGCAGGTGTAATGGATTTAGTTTATTTGTTTATTTAAAAGAATGCCCATTAGCTGGCGCCAAAATGTCAGCTAGTCTTCCTGGGGTCCATACAATAAAATACAAAATCAAACATTACAATATCAGTTCATAAAATACATCTTTTAAAATAAAACTCGCAAAAAAAACAAAACGTCATGCAAATCATATATAATGTGATGTGCTAATCTCACTCAATCAAATACAGTAGGTCTATATGATATTAAGATGACGACAGATATATTCTTAGTCTCAATTTAAAACCATCCTTAATAGTTGCTGATTACGCTGATTGAATTCTAGGTTACATAAGACAAACCTGCTTTTGTTTATGTGCAATGCCTTGATGAATGTTTTTGAGCTTGGTTAAAGTGTGTGTGTGTGTATATATACACACACACACACACACATATATATAATAATTATATATATATATATATTTGCATATATAAGCATATATAAGCATATATAAGATTTGCATGGATTTAAGTGTACTTGAAATTCTTTAAATTTATTGGATTTATTTATCTGCTACCTTAGTGATTTTGAGTGTGGTATACAGCTATAAAACTTGTATGAAAATTGTTTTAAAAAATGTGTTGTTTAAAACTTCAACAACACACATTTGTCTGTAGCACACACATATTCCTTTAAATTATATCATGTCTGACGATTTAAAATTATAGCAAATGATTGTGGGTTGTGTATGTGTTTGTCTTGTTTATTTATTTATTTGCTTGTTTTGTTTTTAAAGCCAACGTCACGAGCGTTGCGCACGCGCCGTCCAGTTAGGTAACTATGGGCGACAGGAGTGTCTGTGCTCCGAGTTTTGCGGAGTCAGGCGCTCAAAAAAACATTACTACTGCCCCTGATGCGGCTTTTGTCACAGACGCCGTTAAAGTAATAAACATTCAAATAGGTAGTACCCAGGTCGAAGGTGAGTTTATCGAGAACCTGGAAATTAATATTTTAGCCTTCTAGCTAATGGCTAGCCACCTCCAGAGTCGAGTTAGCGCGCTCCTTAGCTACATAAAATAATGTCAGATATAGCATTTGCCGAATTTTTGTGCGTACACAACTTGTGAAAATGTTCACGTCGCAAACCACACCACGCCCTTTTAATTATATTAAACTAAAAATGTTGCTTGTCTGAGGGTCTCTTAACTTTAGGCCATTTAGCGTGCTAGCTAATGCTAAGTTCCCCATCCAAAATACGGTGGCATCTAACTAAAGTACATGTTTAGCTGAATTTACAGCGAAAAGACCGTGAAATCGGTCAGGCAACAACAACCCGCTTTGTGGTGGGCGACATTTGAACGTTATTTATGGTGTAACAGTTAAGTGATCGTTCAGGGTGCGGTTAAGGAAGAGAGGAACACAGCCTGAGTGTGTCAGTGGCAAAAATAGGCTACAGTGTCATCTGTAGGTCAGTCTCAGCACAAAAACAGCAACGATAAAGTGGGTATTCAAACAACATTACACATACTTGAAGATATCTTTCATCTCAGTTCTATGTTAAGTGCTACTGTGATTATCATTTGGTAAGTATTTGAGACACATCTGTGTTGCTTTTAATGCAGTACAATTACAACTCCCGAATCGAAAAATGTTGGGATGATATGGAAAATGCAAATTAAAAAACAAAACTGTGTACCTTACGTATAGCCTACTTTGACTTCTGTTGCATTGCAGACAGAATGAACCCAATATTTCATTTTTTTCCCCCCTCTGGTCAGCTTCATTGTCTTTGTTAATATACACTGATTGCTGTATTTTACGTCTGCAAAACATTCCCCAAAAAGTTGGGTCAGTAAAGTATTTACCACTTTGTAATGTTGCCATTCCTTCTAAGATGTTTTGGTATTGAGGATACCAAGTGATGAAGTGTTTCATATTATGGACTGTAGAGGGATAAAAATGCAAATCCCTTCCAGTCTTTCTTTGAGAAATACTGTTTTTAAACATGTCAATAATTTTGTCACGTTTACAGACAAACTTTAGATCCTCTGCCCATCTTTTCCCTCTTAAAATAGTCAGCCTTTCATGGATACTGTTTTTGTACCCAGTCATGATTACAATCACCTATTGGAAACAGCATTATTTAATTTCTTTTACCTCGTTGTTGTCTTTTGGCTGCCCCAGTTTGTACTGGGTTGCCACAGCAAAGCTAGTGCAGATCCGCATTGGAATTTGACACAAGTTTTATACACCAGATGCCTTTCCTAGCACAACTCTAGTTTTACCTTGAGAAATACAGCCCCTGGTCTTTCTACGAGGTCTCCCATCCAAGTACTAACCTTGACCTGCACTGCTTGCCATCTGAGATCTGATGGGATCAGGTTTGCACAAAGAAGAGCAACTGCTATTTTACCCCTGTCCTTACTTTTTTATTTTTTGGAATGTGTTATAGGCATTAAATTGCAGGAATGGATATTGTACGGATATTAACAAATGAAATTAAGTTGGCACAAAAAACATTATCTCAGGTTAATACCGTCTGCAGTGAAACAAAAATTAAAGTAAATGCCACAATAACTTTTTATTTATTATTTATTGTTTGTTTATTTTGCATTTTCCATAACCTTTTTCTGATTTAAAGTTCTATACATCCATAGATATATTGCTTAAAGTGCGAATTCTCAGCTTTAATTTGAGGATATTTGCATCAAAATTGTTTAGGGTAGGAATGAGAGCTTATTTATTGATTGACAAACTATGCAACAAAACTGCAAAGTAAGACCAGAATTAAAAAATGAATTGAATGCGTGACTGGCAATGGTGCCAAAAACTTTAGTACAGTTTAGCAATTTAGCTTGAAACATGTTTCAAAACTTTGAAACGTGTGTTTCAAACATGTTCTGGAGTCCACACACAAAGAAAACATTATATGGGTCAAAACCTACAACAGAATGGGAAAGAAAAACTGGAGTTAAAGAAAGGATAGAATGTGTGGTTATTGCCAGAACATTTTGTTGGTACTGCAAATTGGTGATGACTAAGTTGAAACACTGCTCCGAAACGTCAAATCCGTGGAAACGGCCATGTTTCCAACAAAGTTCCCAAATCCCCTTGAAAAGGAAAATGCCATGTGCTGTCCTCCCACCTGCTGTACAATTAGTGAATGTGCGTCCATGTCACATTATGGAATTCATATTTAAAACCATAGTCCTTGCAGGATCCGTATGTGCACTCATTTGTGCACTGCTTGTACTGTTAAATTGATAATGCGATTAAAAAGTATTTCTTTAATGACGTTTATGCATTATATGTTTTAAAAAGTACTGGTAGCTGTGTTTACAGAAAATCCTTGCACCAGCGTTGGCAGTCAAGTGAGGTTTTAAGGAAGTGATGTAATACTCTAAGAAAATATCTTTTGAATTCTCCCTTGTGGGTGGCTTGCAGACTGTTCAACCAAAAGTTAAAGTTGCTTCAATTTTGGTAAAAATAAATAAATAAATAAATAAAAGTGATGCAAGTTATTAGTTGTGCTAATAGGATGAATAAATGGAGTATTTGTGTCTGTGTTGAGTGTTTGGTCTCCAGAGGAAAGGTCAAACAAGGTTGACATCCATTGGATTCTATAAAATTTGACATATGTTCCGTAACATGATAACTAATCCTTTTCAAAACCTTATTGACTAAAACAATAATTTGCATCACTTTTTACCCAAATTGGAGCAGCTTTAACTTTTTGCCCCTGTAAAATTGAAATTGACATTTTCATCCTTTTTGCTGTTTTTTACCCCATAAAACCATAACATTCAGTCACAGTGTAAACTATGATCAGACAAATAATGTATAATAACATTTTTCAATTTTCATTTAAAAAAAAAAAGGTCGCTATGCATGAATTCTCAATAGCCATATTTTTTGTAATATCTTTGGCTACATCTGTGCCAGATGTGCTTTTATCACCAAATGCACAATTCTTATGAAAAAAGTTACGCCGCCCCACTATTGTTCATAACAGCGGGAACAGGTTGTTTCATAGAGCCCTAAAAATGTTTTTTTTTGTTTTTTGTTGTTGTTGCTTTTTATGCCACCTCCTTGTCTGTAGCTTTTTGACTACAAATTTCAATATATTTTTATACCTGGTGACTTATATTTGTTTGCCGAAAAGTTCTGTAATGTGTTTAAACATACAGTTGGCATTTCTATCTCCCACTGGCTGAAGGCCCAAAAGGGATTCTGTCTGTTCATCCAAAAAAGGGTATAAGTGTTCTGAAATCAGCTCCTGTCACATGTTTAGGAGGAATTTCATGAAACTTGGTACAAATCCTTATTATAGGCTTGTATAAGGTTGACACATTTTGGCAGCGTTATGGACCTTGAGTTACAAGCCTAGACACTGCCAGTTTCATCAATTGATGCCTGCATTCTGAAATAAACTCACATATTTAGGTTGAATTTTGTGAAAATTGATACAAGTCCTTGAAATGTTATCACAATGTAGCAAGCACGTGTACCAAAGCAGCATTTGCCAGCACGGATATTGTGCTCTCAGAGCACTCTTTTTAATACTTTGCACATCCTTTGTACTCAATGAATTCCTTAATGCTAGACGGCCACCCGCATTTCACTCAACTGACAAATCAAAATTTTCCTGAAATCCAGGCATTATAATGTCAGTTTATTTTTTGAAATGGCTTGTAAAATAGCACATATTTTCTTCTCTTTTTAATGCTGTCTGCAGGAGGACATGTGAGTGTGTGTGTGAGAGAGAGAGTGCTTTTGCAAACACTGGAAGTTACCTTGATGCATTGCATGACGCTGACGTTCGTGAAATCTTGTAAATCACTCCAGAGGTGTTATCAGGTTACAAAACAGCATTTTTCATTTTAGAAGTGTTTATTTCTTGCTGGCATTTAATATATGAGAAATGTGTTAGATTTCACAAAAATGCAGCAGTTTCGGAGCGTTTTCCACCCATGTTGGATTAGGAGCCAGAGGGAGACCAACCAGCGATGTCAGTGTACCTCTGCTCTGATTAGCTGCCACCGTGTGCTTCCCATAATGCTTCGCCCAAGTCTGGGAAAGCACTCACATGATCTATGACATCACTGTCATCAACTGCATGGGTCTCATCTGTCAGTGCTGTAAGTAGTTCAAAGTTGTCTGTTCTTTTGAAAATTTTCCCTTCAGAGGAAGATTTTATTAATTTTTTCTGACAATGCAAATTTTGATCGTATTGGTAATGCCATATGTATCTCTTACTTAAAGGCTAATAAATAAAATTATAATGGTGCCAGTGAAAATTATTTTTATGCCTTAAATTTTAAAAAGCTTAGTGACCCTATACCTTTAAGCCAAACCCATGCACATGCAGTACCAGACATGCTGAGTTTTTCCCCGGTGAAGCACAGACTATCTTCCACAGAAGCTGGCTTTTAGTTCCCACTTATTCTTTGTGTGCTTCCCCCTCTACAAATCTTCCAGCAAGTGAAATTCATACTCATTTTCATTCATCACAGGTGATTGATAGCCATTGCAGAGCATTCTGCTTCTTTGCTTTCACAGTTTGCTTTGGATCATTGCCCAGCTACACTGAGAATTACCTCCTGCTGACCTTTTTAGCATTTGATTGGGTGTGAGGAGATAATGTACCCTATGCTTTTTGGAATTCTTACAGTTGCTTTATGTTAGTCACATAATCAGTAGATACAAGGGAACCACTTTCATGCATACCCATTCCATTATGCTGCCTCAGCGATGCATCATATATGAAGTGGTATGCTTCAAATCACAAGTGGTTCCTTCTGTTCTCAACACTTTTCTCATTATTCTGTTACAAGTTGATCTTTGTCACATCCCTTCATGGGTTGTTCCAAAACTCAACAGGCAATATGGACTTCCTGTTTTTGACACTTGTCATTATTTTACATATGCTGAGTCTCTTTAAAGTTGGCTTTGACTCAGACATACCTATCTCATGGAGGGTGCTCTTTATCATGCCATCTGTATTGAAGGGTTTATTCTTCACAGCATACAGAGTTCCTCTGAGTTCCTTTTTTTTTATTAATAGTGTACTACAACCCCTGGCAAAAATTATGGAATCACCGGCCTCAGAGGATGTTCATTCAGTTGTTTAATTTTGTAGAAAAAAAGCAGATCACAGACATGACACAAAACTAAAGTCATTTCAAATGGCAACTTTCTGGCTTTAAGAAACACTGTAAGAAATAAAGAAAAAAAGATTGTGGCAGTCAGTAACGGTTACTTTTTTAGACCAAGCAGAGGAAAAAAATATGGAATCACTCAATTCTGAGGAAACAATTATGGAATCACCCTGTAAATTTTCATCCCCCAAATTAACACCTGCATCAAATCAGATCTGCTCATTGACATTGACCCTATGCCATGACATTGACCCTATGTGTCTTTTTGCAAGGAATGTGTTTGCAGTTTTTGCTCTATGGCAAGATGCATTATCATCTTGAAAAACGATTTCATCATCGCCAAACATCCTTTCAATTGTCCAAAATATCAACATAAACTTGTGCATTTATTGATGATGTAATGACAGCCATCTCCCCAGTGCCTTTACCTGACATGCAGCCCCATATCATCAATGATGCCTTTCGTTTAGCTTTTCTGTATGTAAATCCCATTTCCTTTAGGCGGGTTCTTACAGTTCGGTCACAGACGTTGACTCCAGTTTCCTCCCATTCGTTCCTCATTTGTTTTGTTGTACATTTTTCAATTTTTGAGACATATTGCTTTAAGTTTTCTGTCTTGACGCTTTGTCTTCCTTGGTCTACCAGTATGTTTGCCTTTAACAACCTTCCCATGTTGTTTGTATTTGGTCCAGAGTTTAGACACAGCTGACTGTGAACAACCAACACCTTTTGCAACATTGCGTGATGATTTACTCTCTTTTAAGAGTTTGATAATCCTCTCCTTTGTTTCAATTGACATTTCTCGTGTTGGAGCCATGATTCATGTCAGTCCACTTGGTGCAACAGCTCTCCAAGGTGTGTTCACTCCTTTTTAGATGCAGACTAACGAGCAGATCTGATATGATGCAGGTGTTAGTTTCGGGGATGAAAATTTACAGGTGATTCCATAATTATTTCCTCAGAATTGAGTGATTCCATATTTTTTTCCTCTGCTTGGTCTAAAAAAGTAACCGTTACTGACTGCCACAATCTTTTTTTCTTGATTTCTTATAGTGTTTCTTAAAGCCAGAAAGTTGCCATTTGAAATGACTTTAGTTTTGTGTCATGTCTGTGATCTGCTTTTTTTCTACAAAATTAAACAACTGAATGAACATCCTCCGAGGCCGGTGATTCCATAATTTTTGCCAGGGGTTGTATATCATTGATTTGACCACCACTTTACTTTTCTGTTAGTTTTCCTGTTTATTTGTTGAGAGTTGTTTAATTCACCTCTGTTCACTTTATATTGACATTTAACATCAGCTGACTCCAAATACAAACTAAAGACTTGAAATTAATTCAAGATGTCTCTGCTTACTTGTAAATTATGTCGTAACAGTGTAGCATAGGCTTGGCCATGAAACAGCTGCTGCAAATTGTCCAATTACTTTTACTTCCTTCAAAACATGCTGTCATTCCTACATTGTTCGCAAGACTACCCTGAATTTACTTTGAGATTAAATTTTCTTTCAACTCTGTCAAATACAGAAGCACTTAATTCATACCACCCAGGTGTTACTTTTGAGCACTGTGGATGGACTGGTTGCCTACATAGGTTGTCGCGATCCAGGACCCAAGCCAGTTTGCTAATGTGGTGGATGTTGTGATGTGCAGTACCCTGGCCTTATTTAGCCAGTATCCCCATTTGAGAATCAGTGCTCATTAAAGAGCTTTTTAAATCCTCATGCATCAAATACCTTGCTAACAAGAGTCTGTGTCCTTGAGAGATTCTGAAAGTGGCTTTATGTTGGACTTGGTGATTGTGTGACTGTATTTCAAGTGAACACAAATAAAGAGCACAATGTGATAATTCAATTGATTTTATATGTATAGCGCCAAATCACAACAATGCTGCCTCAAGGCGCTTCACACGAGTAAGGCCTGACCTTACCAACCCCCAATCAAGCACACAGGTGACAATGGTAAAGAAAAACTCCTGGTGATAATGAGGAAGAAACCTCAAGCAGACCAGACTCAGAGGGGTGACCCACTGCTAAGGCCATTCTAACAATTACAGGGTTTTTACAAATTTAGCAAGAATTTACCTGTGTGAAGCACTTTAAGGCAATTCTGTTATGATTTGGCGCTATATAAATGAAAATAAATTGAAATTGAAATTGAAAAATTTCCTTGGAAACAGAAGAAATAAGAAAAAAACAGAAGAGCAACAAAAACAGAGTCCTTAATTGAAATTAGAAAGCGCTCTATCTTTGGTCTTTAGGTGGTTGAATATAGGTAGGTCTTGAAAAAGAAGGGCTTCCAGGGGTCAGTCTGTCATCCTGAGGTGCAGGGCCAGCATCCATTGAAGGACTCGTCAGTGCCTTGGATAGAGAGAAAAAGCAGAATCAGTCAGTTGGAAATTACTGCACCTAAGACATTAATTCACCAGCAGTAAATCAACAGAGAAGCAGAGAGATTGCTAAAGTGGTCGCTGGCAGCTAGACCTGTGCTTCACTAACAGACCCATAATTCAGATGTAATGAGACTGAGACCTGATCCGCTGCTAATAATATGAATTAAAAGGAGAGGAAGCATAATTCCATACTACACCGGTATGCTAGTCATACGAGAGGGAAACAGATGTGTCTTTAGTCTGGAATTGAATGTCTACGGAATATGACTGTTTGATCTTTGCAGGGAGATCATTCCACAAGATAAGTGCACGATTAGAGAAGGTCCTGTGGCCTGCCAACTTTTTCTTAACCTTAAGGACACAAAGTACTCCTGCATCCTGAGAACGTAGGGTGTTATTAGGCCAGCTAAGTAAGGAGGCGTTAGTCCACGAGTAACTTTATGTTAGCAGTAGAACCTTAAAATCAGACCTTACAGACACCGGAAACCAATGAAGGGAGGCCAAAATTGGTGGAATGCCAAACTTTCTGCTTGTCAAAATTCTGGCAGCAGAATTTTGAACCAATTGGAGACCCCTAATGCTGGACCGTGGTAAGATAGAGAACAGGGCATTGCAGTAATCCAGTCTAGAAGAGACAAATGCATGGATCATAATCTCTATATCAGCCATAGACAGGACTGCGACAAATCCTTGCTATGTACGAAGGTGGAGGAAAGCAGTCCTAGTGATTTCTGTAATGTGTAGATCAAAGGACAACATGGGACCAAAAATCACCCCAAGGTTCCTCACTTTGTCAGTGTGATGTACAACGTCATTCGTTATCGATGAGACAATAGACAATCAGAAAAAGTGGCTGACCCTCTTCCTGCCTTCAACATTACAGGAATTAAACGGAGCTTTCAGTCAGGCACCAAACAAGCAAATTGCAAAAAGCACCACGATTTTGCCATTTCGTAGCAACACATCCAGAATGACTGGTTTTCTTAGATTTCCTGATTGAAGAAGGCGTAGTTGGCTTACATCCCAAATATTTTTCATGTTTACATAAAATACAACTTTCCCATGATTTGAGATGATCTGTGCAGGTAGATGCAGTTTTATACTTGTTTTCTTATTGCAGTCATTTGCTGTGTATATATTTAATTGAATGAGAACGTGTCAGTGTAGGTTCTTTGTTACCTTTAAGGTTGTGAGAGTAAACTTGTATGATACATTGTCTGACTTCAAAACAAATTTTCTGAGTCAGGTTCATGGTGATTTAAAGCTTACACATTTTTTAGTATCATCTTGTAACAGTGAATATTCTGCTATTTAGGAGACAAGACTGAAGAGGAGCTACTGACTGGTCTCCTAACTGATGGCTACTGTCACGTGTGTGAGGCTGTGCTGCAGTTTGAGTCTCAGCGGCTTGCTCACTATGAGGTGTGTGCGCCTTCCTTCATATTGCTGTAGTTGTAAAATTTAGCTGCTCCTTTACTGATCTGCCGAGGATTAAACTATTTACCGTATATTAATGGCTGCACCCTGTGACTTTAGGGAAAGAAACATGCTCAGAAACTCAAGGTGTATTTGCAGGCAAAGAAAACCGAGAAGATGAACTCACAGTCTGCTGGATCCCAGGTTAGCATTTATTTAGGGATTTTACCTTTGAGTAATTTAGGTGATGCTCTTAACTCTTGTAAAAAGTACTTATTCCATCAGCAGAATAAATCTTAGTGGCCTCATAAAGTAATTTCCACTGCAATGTGACCATTATAGAGAAGCATAATTAAGCCCCTGTCACATGGCACTAACAAAGGACACCAAAGCCAAAACCAAGCAAGAAATCTGGACTTACGTTGACTTTCGGAGACATCGTTTAACCATCGTCCAGCTTTGTTTTTGTAGCTGGCCCTTCGTCAGAATTTTCAAACTGTTGTAAAATGTGAAGGAATCCTGACGACATCTTCAATTAATCCGTATGCCATTTTGCTGTCTGTCTTGACAGTTCCTCATCGTTTGCATAGTTCCCGTACAGTCAGCGTTCCGTTTGATTGTTGTCCAACTTCGTCCAACCTCACAAGTCCGACGTCTTGCACAACCAGCTGAACGTGACTCGTCCTTGTGTGGGATGAAAAGCAACGTTTTCATACAGAAACAATAGCAGCAAGAATGTTTGATCAACTACTTTAAGTGTTTACACATGTTCGCATGCCGTTTCTGGCTCCAACGTGCATGTGCGCGCACACGTTCAAACCTGTTGTCAAGATTACAAAGCTGCAGGTGGCTGTGATCACAGTGTCAAGGTCACCGTTTGCTTTGTTTTTCTTTTGTTAGTTTCGGTTTCTTTTCGGTCTTTTATGCTCTCTGCACTCGCAGGCTTTTCAGTGATGGGAGACATGCCGGCTCAGTCGTCCACTTTTTCTTGACGATTTGTGGCTTGGTGACATTTTTCCTTCGTTCAGCAAACGCCGTGTGCCGTGTGACCGGGCCATTAAGGAAAACATGACTGTAGTGGTGTGATGCCCAAATATCAACCAAGGTGACTCAGCATGAGCATTTTGGAATTTAGTCAAGCAGCCGTGGCTAGTGATATAGAATGTACTATTTTCATTGTGTGTGACATTGTGGAATTATATTCTCAGCACTTATTTTTTTTTTTCACTGACATTATTTTACTTCTATATGAAGAAGCATATATCTGTCTCTTGACATGTCTGATGTCAGTTGTCTACCTGTTTTGTTTCAGCAAACCATTATGGGGGATAAAGACCGTTTCTGTGAGCTGTGTAACATGGTATTTAATGCTCCTGTGGTTGCAAAATCACATTATGTGGGAAAAGTCCATGCAAAAAATCTACGTAAACAAGGTCTTCAGTCTGTAGGCAAGTGTAGGCATAATTGTGATTTATAATTGTTGAAATCTATAAGTAAATTCCATTCATTACAGTTAACTAAAGTTCAGAAGGTTATTTAAACATTGTGATTTTTTTTTTCTTGCAGTTCTAAACAAGTGCACAGAGAAGCTGAGTGAAAGTCTGAATCAAGCTTCTGCTAATGCTGATCAAGAATCATCTCTGGAGGATGTCACAAAGCATTTTATAGACCCAGCATCCACCCAGAGTGCAGATATTGATCTGAAGGACCCTAACAAGTGGTGTCCCCTGTGTGCTGCCCCCTTCTTCAACCCTCAGATGGCTCTGCAGCACTACAGTGGACGGAAACACCAAAGGAATCAATCCAAACAAGAGCTGCTTAAAGAACTGGGAGAGAGTGTCCAACAAGGTACTCATGAGCCTTACACAAGGGGTTGTGTAGTGTACCAAAATAAGAAAAATAAGGAAAACGTTAAACAAATTACATATAGCTTTTAACTGCTGGGATAGGCTCCAGCCCCCTTTGACCCTTAACTGGAGTGAGCAGGTATAGAAAATGGATGGATAGATATATAGGTTTTATCACAGATAGTATTCATGCACTGAGGGGAGGTGTAGCATAAGTTGTCATTACTATAACTGATGTGGAATTTGTGTGATGAATGTCAGCATAAAATGAGACGGGCAATGAAGGATCATCCAGGAGTCGGACATAAATGATGCAGAGAGATTTATTTTTGGTCGAAGCAGAGACAGATGCACTTTGAGAAGTTCCAAATGGTACAGCATGCAGTGTACCCTCAAAGCCTTCTGTCTTCCCTTCTTAGAGGGCCGTGTTAAGGACCTTTGCCATAACGAAAACAAGATCATAATACAAACATGGCCATTAACTAGTCAGGGCTAAGATTATCTATTTAGTCATGAAACTGGATATAACACAACGTGTTATAAAAACAAAGACGGGGATGACCTTTAGCCGGTGTGTCCTGTCTTACAGATATGAGGAAAACATAATTTTTTTCCTCTAATAACTGGTTTAATTTGAATTGTGAGAATGAGAATGAGCATGCCAGTTTCATTTCTTTGCGTGCCTCGTGCTTGGGATCCAATTCTGTCAAATAAAAAGCTTACTTTTATTAACTTTGACCATTTTCTCTAAAATGCTAAATATCCATCTACATACATGCAGCTTCACTGGGCCTTCTGGTTGATCATGTCTGAAGTCAATTACACAGTCTAAATCCACTTAATCTTTGCATTAGTGTAATTTAAAATCTACAGTAAGTAATTCCTACAGAGAGTGATCCTGTATTTGGGTGAATTTCACTGTGTGACAATCCAAGGTGAAAGTAATACCATTTTGAGGAGGTTGTATACGTGTGACATCCAGTCTACACAGTAAAGGTCCAAATTCTCTAATGTTGTGCACATAAGATATCTTCTTCCCAGAAGATTAAAAAATAAATCACCTTTTGGAAATTCACCTGTTGTGGACTGTTTGCAGGTAGCTCCCTGATGTGTCAGATGTGTAGTGTGGAATTTAACTCTGTGGAAATGTATCATGCCCACATGCAGGGCAACAAGCACCGGAATAGGTAAGCTCACAAGACATTATTCTCTCCACAAAGGATGTTTTGTTTTTTGTTTTTGTTTGTACATTTGATAGTTAGCAACAGGAACACTGGGAAAGATAAAAACACATTTATAAAACTCCCTGGAAATATCATGTGAGGAATAACGTGAGGTGGTACGGTGGATAACACTGACGCCTCACTAGTGTTAATTTTGTCACCCATTTTTCATTTTAGTCTTAGTCTTGTGCCAAAGTTCATTCTTGGTCTTAGTCACATTTAGTCATTCACATATCATTTTTGTTAGTCATGTTTCAGTTGACTAAAAGTCTCAACATTTTAGTCTAGTTTTAGTCAAACGAGAACTCAAGGTATTTTAGTCAAAACATTTTAGTCTAGTTTTAGTCAAACGAGAACTCAAGGTATTTTAGTCAAAACATTTTAGTCTTTTTCTATTTATTTGAGAGATCACTTTTGTTTATTCATTCCAATTGACTTGTGTTCCAAACATCTTGAATGAATTGAATTGAATGAATGAATCTTCAATGCAAATCAGGCTTATGTATATAAAAAACACAGTGAAAACTAATTTCTACAACATGACATAAATGAAATAAAAAGGCAGCATATTTCAGCAGTCGTAGGGCAGGGGGCGGGGTACACCCTGGACAGGACACCAGTCTGTCGAAGGGCAGTTAATTTTAACTGTCAGTTTACAGGTTATCATTTTAGACATTTTTATATATTTTGAACAAGCGTGATTCTTAAAAAAAAAAAAAAAAAAAAAAATATGTCATTACAAAACTCAGATGTATAAGAGGTCAAGGGTTCACAAACATTTTGGCACCACTCGTCATACAGTGGCATGAAAAAGTTTGAACAATCTTAGGTTTTCACACATTTTTGTGACATAAAAATAATAATAAATAAATAAATAAATCTAGCTTCTCTATTAAAATGTCTGAAAATATATCCTTTAAACTCACATTTAAGACAGTATTGCTTTGTCAACATCTCATCCTGTCAGATACAGTTGGCATACCCTGGCAGAATTTTTTTTTTTGGGTGGGGGGGTGGCAGTTTGTCTGAGAATATGAATGATAACACAAAAGCTTTATTTTCACTCATTGTTTTTGGTTTGGTGAAGCCATTTATGGTCAAACCACTCTGTTTACTCTTTTTAAATCATAATGACAACAGAAACTACCCACATGATCCTGATCAAAAGTTTACATACCTCTGTTCTTAATACTGTGTATTTCCCCCTTTAACATCAATGACAGCTTGGAGTCTTTTGTGGTAGTTGTGGATGAGGCTCTCTGATGGTAAAGCTGTCACTGAACATGTCTTGGACTTTATCTACATAAATTATGAAGAAATACAAACAGTATGACACTCTATGGTAAATCTGCACGGAGTAGACAGTTCTTAAAAACTGTGAGGGAAGACACCCAGACGCTTAGACAACCCAGAAGAAGTTATAGCCTTATGTAGCTATGATTGGAGAAATTGTGCACGGTGCAGATTTTGCATTTTGCATCACCACTCTTATCTAGGCTTGCATCTCAGATGTACCTTCTGGCAGTTTGTAGCTAAAGGTTCAGGTCTTCTTTTTAATAAAATCCTCCCCTGTACCACTTCATCATGAAGCTGAAGCATGTAATTCCTTCAGAGCTGTCATGGGTGTATCTTGGTGGCTTCCCTCACTAGTCTCTTTCTTCGAACAGTCACTCAGTTTTATCATGTCGTAGAGGTTTGTTTTCACTCTCAGGTTACAGGGCATAATTTTAGGTGTTTTTTCTTTGAAATGTGTAAACCATATACAGCCACTGCCAGTAAGCTAATTCTGACAGTCTGAGGTTGCATTGTCTGACCAGCAAGAATTAGAAAGTCCATATAAAAGATCAGCTCATGAAAAATGCAAATAAGAGTTTAGGTAAGACAAACTGTTGATATTTTTTTTTTTTTTTAATATACATGTTTCGGTCCAATCATAATGGTGCTAAAAAATTTAGGACTGCAATTTTAAGTTGTGGTTAAACAGTGGTATCTGCCTCTGTTGGTTACTACTTCAGTATAAATATTAAATATATTTCTGAATACAAACTGAATTCATGTTGTCATGTTATTGACCAGAGAGAAGAAGGTTGCTGATGTGTGCACTTCCCAAGAGAAGGTCAGTAGCACATTTGCAGATGAACTGGCAGATTACATCAAGGGCCAGAAGGCTCGTGGAATCACCCCCAAGACGACCTACACTGTCCCCCTGGGTGACAGACAGGAAGAGGGTGAGGAAGAAGAAACATTTAATGAGGGAAGTGTTTGTCAGCTGGACCAGCATCTTCACAACCATCTGCCTACTTCAAATAATCCTCATTACTCTCATCCCAGTGGTTATTATGTAGCTGAAGGCTGGCATCCTCCATATCAGGACCCTGTGTGTAATTACAGCGTCAGAAGAATGTATTGTGGCTGGGACTCCAGTGGCCCTCCTCCAGACCTCACAGGCTCAGAGATTACACAGACCACTATGAGGTCCTTCAAGAGGAAAAGGAACAGAGAGTGCTCAAGCTCTTCATACAGTACCTCGTTGTCTGACTCCTCGTATTCCTCCTCGTCTGGCAGCAGCACGAGTGACTGTGAGGAGAGCACACGCAAGCACAGACACAGGAAGAGACCCAGAAGGTCCAGGATGAGGAGAGGCAGGAGACCAAGAGAGGAAGACTCCGATGCAGAGAAAAGGCAGAGGAGGAAGGCCAGGGGTGAAAACTACAAAGGGAGGAGAAGAGATAAGTTAGGAGAAAAAAACAAGCGAGCAAAACATAAAAGGCATGGTGATGGAAGGCAAGACAAAAAAACTCTGCAAAGTGAGTACGTGGAGGAAGGCGGGGAAAAGGTGTTGGATATTTTAATGCCAGAAGAGATGATGGAGATGAAAAAAGGAACTCGGTGTAATATTGAGGATGAGCAGCAGGAAGAGCAAGATGAGTTAACCCGATCCAGATTTTGGAAGGAAAAGAGGAAAACAAAGGACAAAGTAGACAGTAGAACAGAGGAGGAGAAGCTGTGGGATGAATCCATACTTGGCTGTTAAGTACAAGAGACCCAGTTCAGCTGTTCTGAACTTTTGACATAGAACGCTGAACATTATCACAAGTCTGACATGAGGAAATATCAGCACTAATCATTGTACCAATGATCTAAAGGCTCGACGCATGACAGCTGGCTGGCTGTGTTTAGTAAATTTGGGCTTTTTGAATGTAACCACCTTATTTCAGTATAGTAGAAGACGACAAGAAGTTCGGGGTGTTTTAGGTTTTTTTGTTTTTCTTTTGCACACTAAATTTTACGCTTTTTTAGCAGCTGCTTTACTCTCTAGGTCGGCCACTAGCTAAATGATGATGCAATATGAATGCACTTTGCAAGTCTGCTTGCAAAGTGTACAGAACAGCCGCATTATGTGTCTTTGAGAGGTCAGATTGAAGTGCAGCAGTTCAAGCACGTTAAAGATGTTTGTGATGCAACCAGTGCCATATTTCCTGTTTCCAGAGCAGAAGGCTCTCGGTGTCACAGACGGAACGGTCCACCCTAAAAATTGGTCCGCCCTGCCTTTACTGCGCATGCGTCATTTGGGACCACAGCAGCATGTCTGAGTCTGACTCTCTACACCCAAAGTGATCAAAGGGAAAAATGTGATTATTAACCATCACATGACAAAGTAAAACCTCTTAAATTATTCCAAAGTCAGTTTTAAGCAGAAACGAGGCCATAATCGGTGAACCGTGGCTGACGATCTGAAATGACGTAGGTGCAGCAGCAACAGCAGAACATCAGCTGTGGCGCTGTGATTGGTCCCCCGTCTTTTATTATGAAATAATGCTACATTTATGTGGAAATGATTGTTGTACAAAAGCTTCAGATATCTGTTGCTGAGATAGATGATGACTGGAGTGCAGTTTTAAGCAGAAATGAGGTGATAATCTGTGAACTGCGGCTGATGCTCTGAAATGACGCATGCGCAGTGAAGGCAGGGGAGGGGGGCGATTTTTAGAGAGGACCGTTCGGTCGGCGACACGGGTTCAAAACCACCCCTTACCATTCTCCATGTCATGTGGTGTTGGGACAAGAAGGGCATTTGATGCAAAACGTGAAATCAACATGTAGATCCATATCTGATCTGCTGTGGTGACCCCAAGTTAAAAAAGGGAGAAGCTAAAATAATTTAATTCCATCAATGTACATTGCATGGAGTTACATAGATATTATTACAAGCAGAGACACACATGGAGGGCCGCACAGGTGCACATACCCACACACACAAGTGTGCACATTTGCGCTTGCACAGGAGCAGCCAGTAGCAAAATTGTAATGCACTTACCTGTGGCCGAAGTCCATCAGACTTCCTGAAAGACTTTGTGTTAGGCAATGCCTTTCTGTTGTTCAAATTTCAAATAAGAGCAAGTGAACGAACAACAAGAGTTCTCTGAAACCACAATATCCCCAGCTGGCAAATTCTGCTTTGGTACAAGTGCTTGCTATATATTCGGATAACGTTTCAAGGTATGTGATAGTAGGGGCTGGGCAATATGACCTAAAATTCATATTGCAATATAAATTGAATCCCTTCACGATAACGGTATATATCGCAATATAAACATAAGTGTAAAAATTATAATGTGTTTCTGAATGGGTCCCTTATAAAGGTAAATTGGAAAAAAATGACAGCAAAAAAATAAAAACAGATATAATGTAATTTTGAATTTATTGTGCAGATCTCAAAACTACAGCTACAATTTGCCAGAAGGTACATCTAAGATGCAAGCCTAGATTTGGGGTTTTGGTGAAAGAATTAAATAAATGTATTTATTGAGTCAGTGGCTGAAGTTTCATCTTTTGAACACTAGATGGCACACCCACTCTGAGTACATGAAGTGTTTCAGTACAGTTAGCTGTGCTTTTCCTCATTTACAAAACTCAACACAAAACCACACACACAAAAAAAATGAATAAAAAATTCTTAATTTACTCATGTTTGAAGTCATTCTGGGTAAATTGCCGTGAGCTTGCTGAGTTTGTTTTTCTAATCCTGTTAAAAAAATCCTTGCGGTATGTAATGTGATGATTTCTAAAAAGTTTGATTTAGGCCTCCACCCGGAGCATCTGCCTTCCCCCAGTGCATCCGCTGTTATCACGATTAGTGGGTGGAGTCCAAAGCTCTACCATCGGCCAAAATGATACCATTTAACGTTTAAACCGGATATATCGCACAGGTCTATGTGATAGTTGATTTCAGAATGCAGACAGCGACTCATGAAACTAACAGTGCCTAGGTTTGTTAATCAAGGGCCATAACTCTGCAAAATTGTGTCACTGTTGTACAGTACAATTACAATATGCATATTATCAATCTATAACAAGGACTTGTACCAAGTTTCACAAAATTCCTCCTAAAAATGTGAGGAGTTGATTTCAGAATGCAAGCACCGACTCATGAAATTGGCAGTGCCTAGATTTGATAATCAAGGGCCATAACTCTGGTAAAATGAGCCCAACTTGAACAATATGATAATATGTGTATTATCAACCTATAACAAGGATTTGTGCCAAGTTTCACAAAATTCCTCCAAAAAATGTGAGAGGAGTTGATTTCAGAATGTTTATACCCTTAGGCGGATGTATGGATGGAAGGAAGGAAATAAATTGCCATGACATAATCCCCCTTTTGGGCCTTTGGCCAGCAGGGGATAACAAAAGTGAAGCTACACTCCTTTAAAAGACCTGACTTCAGCAACGTGTGTGGAGTGGAGTGACTGTAGAGAAAACAAAATAGAAAAATGTATTTTGCCTGAAATTTTACCGTGTGCCTGTGAAATTTGTTTCCACAGTTTGAAAGGAGCAGGTGGGAAGCAATCGCAGGACCTTCTTACTGTGTGGAAACAGTGCTAACCACTAAGCCATCCATTTGTTATTTCCTGGAATGTTATTTATTTCCTCACCAAACTTCACTGAAATCCATTCTGTTGGGAAGGTGTCGTAGCACGGACCCACAACAGGGGGCGCAAAGGAACGGACAATGAGTAAGCCAAAAGGTAACAATTTAATGTTGTGACAATACACAACTAAATACACAAAATCTGCAAAGTCAATTAACACCAGGTGACGTGTGGGCAGGCTCGAAGATAGGAGACCCCGATGAGAGAGAGGCCGCGTCCCACATGGCTTCCACCACCAACGGCCTGAAGAACACCGGAGCCGCCAAGTCCCGAATCCCCAGGTGACCTCTGTCTTCGACTGTCGACCCTGGTACTGCTGGCAAAAAGCAGAAACAAGATGAATGAGTGTAAGTCTTTACACTCAGTGGTTCTCGGTCTGTACACCGTTAGGAGGGGGAACCTCCACCTCCGAATCACACACTCGTGCAACGCCTGTGTAACCACTTATCTGTCCAGAGAGTAAGGCGCAGTCGTCGTCGTTAATCTCCGCCACTCCAGATAAGGCTCCGTCCACAGGAATAGGGCTGCAAATAACACAATGTGTCAGTCAGCAGAGAATTACCTCACGGTAGTCGATTTCTCGGCGGGGAGGTGGAGTTGCAGTCCGGCTTAAGTAGTGGCGTAGATGAGTGACAGCTGGTGTGATGAGTGACAGCTGTCACTTCCTCTGGATCTGGCGCCCTCTCGTGCTTGGAGCCCGCACTCCAAGCAGGGCGCCCTCTGGTGGTAGTGGGCCAGCAGTACCTCCTCTTCAGCGGCCCACACAACAGGACCCCCCCCTCAACGGGCGCCTCCTGGCGCCCGACCTGGCTTGTCCGGGTGTCGTCTGTAGAACTCGGCCAGGAGGGCCGGGTCCAGGATGAAGCTCCTCTTCACCCAGGAGCGTTCTTCAGGTCCATACCCCTCCCAGTCCACCAGATATTGGAACCCCCGGCCCTTACGACGGACGTCCAGGAGCCTGCGTACTGTCCATGCAGGCTCCCCGTCGATGAGCTGGGCAGGAGGCGGCGCGGGTCCAGGTGTACAGAGGGGTGAGGTGTGGTGAGGCTTGATACGGGACACGTGGAAGACAGGGTGGATCCGCAGTGAAGCCGGGAGTCGGAGCTTCACTGCGGCCGGGTTGATGATCTTGAGGATGGGGAATGGTCCGATGTATCTGTCCATTAACTTGGGTGAGTCCACACAGAGGGGGATGTCCTTTGTTGACAGCCACACCTCCTGCCCGGGCTGGTACGTGGGGGCCGGGGAACGTCGGCGGTCCGCATGGGACTTGGCCCTCGTCCGGGCCTTCAACAGGGCAGAGCGGGCGGTCCGCCACACCCGGCGGCATCTCCTGAGGTGGGCCTGGACCGAGGGCACACCGACCTCTCCCTCCACCAGCGGGAACAATGGGGGCTGGTACCCCAAACACAACTCAAAAGGGGAGAGGCCGGTAGCAGACGAAACTTGGCTGTTGTGGGCATACTCGATCCAGGCCAGATGGTGACTCCAGGCCGCCGGATGTGCGGAGGTGACACACCGCAGGGCCTGCTCCAACTCCTGGTTGGCCCGCTCTGCCTGGCCGTTGGTCTGGGGGTGGTACCCGGACGAGAGACTCACGGTGGCCCCCAGCTCCTTGCAGAAACTCTTCCACACCTGTGAAGAGAACTGGGGACCACGATCTGATACAATGTCCGATGGTATCCCATGCAGCCGCATGACGTGGTGGACCAGGAGGTCTGCCGTCTCCTGGGCCGTCAGGAGCTTCGGGAGGGCCACGAAGTGGGCCGCCTTGGAGAACTGGTCCACTATCGTGAGAACGATGGTGTTGCCCTGGGACGGCGGGTGGCCCGTGATGAAATCCAGGCCGATGTGAGACCAGGGGCGATGAGGCACTGGCAGGGGTTGGAGGAGGCCCGTCGTCCTCCGATGGTCTGCCTTGCCCCTGGCGCAGATGGTACAGGCCTGGATGTAGTCCCGGACGTCGGTTTCCAGGGACGCCCACCAGAAGCGCTGCTGGACTACTGCCACGGTCCTACGCACTCCGGGATGACAGGAGAGCTTGGACCCGTGACAGAAGTCCAATACGGCAGCTCTAGCTTCTGGTGGGACGTACAGTCTGTTCTTGTGGCCAGTCCCCGGGTCCGGGCTCCTGGTCAGGGCCTCCCGGACGGTCTTTTCCACGTCCCAGGTAAGGGTGGCCACGACAGTGGACTCGGGGATGATGGTCTCGGTGGGGTTCGACAGCCCCGCTTTGGCTTCTTCTTCATGCACCCGGGACAATGCATCTGATTTTTGGTTCCTGGTCCCGGGGCGATACGTGATCCGGAAGTCAAAGCGCCCGAAGAACAGAGACCAGCGGGCTTGCCTGGGGTTCAGCCGCTTGGTGGTCCGGATGTACTCCAGGTTCCGATGGTCCGTGAAAACCGTGAAGGGCAACGACGCCCCCTCCAGCAGGTGTCTCCACTCTTCAAGAGCCTCCTTCACCGCAAGAAGTTCCCGATTGCCGACGTCATAGTTCCGTTCAGCTGGGGTCAACCTGCGGGAATAAAAGGCACAAGGATGGAGAACTTTATCAGCCTCCACGCTCTGGGACAGCACAGCTCCTATCCCTGAGTCAGAGGCGTCCACTTCTACTATGTACTGGCGATCAGGATCAGGCTGCACCAGAACTGGTGCAGTCGAGAACCGGCGTTTCAACTCCTGGAACGCGGCTTCGCACCGATCCGACCAGGCGAAGGGGACCTTGGTGGAGGTCAGGGCAGTCAGGGGGCTAACTACCTGACTGTAACCTTTTATGAACCTCCTGTAAAAATTTGCAAAGCCGAGGAACTGCTGTAGTTTCCTGCGGCTTGTTGGTTGGGGCCAGTCTCTCACAGCCGCAACCTTAGCCGGATCAGGGGCGACGGAGTTGGAGGAGATGATGAACCCCAGGAAGGACAAAGAAGTGCGGTGGAACTCACACTTCTCGCCCTTCACAAACAGCCGGTTCTCCAATAACCGCTGTAGGACCTGACGTACATGTTGGACATGGGTCTCAGGGTCCGGGGAAAAGATGAGTATATCGTCCAGATATACGAAGACGAACCGATGCAGGAAGTCCCGCAAGACGTCATTTACCAAGGCTTGGAACGTCGCGGGGGCATTAGTGAGGCCGAACGGCATGACCAGGTACTCAAAATGACCTAACGGGGTGTTGAATGCCGTCTTCCATTCGTCTCCCTTCCGGATCCGAACCAGGTGGTACGCATTTCTAAGATCCAATTTCTCCTCGAAGCAGATTAATAACATAAGCCACCCGGCTAGCATCTGATGCGTACATGACAGGGCGCTGTGAAAAAATGAGCGAACACTGCATGAGGAAGTCTGCGCACGTCTCCACACAGCCCCCGTACGGTTCCGGAGGGCTTATGTATGCTTCAGGGGACGGTGGGGGGGTTCGTTGAACGACCAGTGGAACGTCTGACACAGGCCCAGGACCAGCCAGAGGAGGAGCTGCAGCAGCGCCCTGATCGCGCGCTTCCACCCTGGCGGCGAGAGCCTCCACTCTCCGATTAAGGAGGACATTCTGCTCGGTCACTAAATCCAACCGAGCCGTGAAGGCGGTTAAGATCTGCTGCAGCTCACTCAACACGCCTCCTGCTGACGCCTGCGCTCCTGGCTCTTCCATTGGCCGTTCACGCTCGAGCTGACGCCCCTCGGAATCCATGACGATTGGCCGAGAAATCCTGTTGGGAAGGTGTCGTAGCACGGACCCACAACAGGGGGCGCAAAGGAACGGACAATGAGTAAGCCAAAAGGTAACAATTTAATGTTGTGACAATACACAACTAAATACACAAAATCTGCAAAGTCAATTAACACCAGGTGACGTGTGGGCAGGCTCGAAGATAGGAGACCCCTATGAGAGAGAGGCCGCGTCCCACACGGCTTCCACCACCAACGGCCTGAAGAACACCGGAGCCGCCAAGTCCCGAATCCCCAGGTGACCTCTGTCTTCGACTGTCGACCCTGGTACTGCTGGCAAAAAGCAGAAACAAGATGAATGAGTGTAAGTCTTTACACTCAGTGGTTCTCGGTCTGTACACCGTTAGGAGGGGGAACCTCCACCTCCGAATCACACACTCGTGCAACGCCTGTGTAACCACTTATCTGTCCAGAGAGTAAGGCGCAGTCGTCGTCGTTAATCTCCGCCACTCCAGATAAGGCTCCGTCCACAGGAATAGGGCTGCAAATAACACAATGTGTCAGTCAGCAGAGAATTACCTCACGGTAGTCGATTTCTCGGCGGGGAGGTGGAGTTGCAGTCCGGCTTAAGTAGTGGCGTAGATGAGTGACAGCTGTCACTTCCTCTGGATCTGGCGCCCTCTCGTGCTTGGAGCCCGCACTCCAAGCAGGGCGCCCTCTGGTGGTAGTGGGCCAGCAGTACCTCCTCTTCAGCGGCCCACACAACACATTCATTACTTTTGGAGTTATCCTGCTAACAGACAAAATGCTGGTGAAAACATTACCTTCTTTGTGTGTGTGTTTTGTTTTTTCATTTCTCCCTCACTGGAGCTTTGCATCAGTCACAGATGGGAAAACATTTGTGACACTGTGCACAGTGCGTAGCTGCTCACTGTTATAGAGGCACACAGTGTAATGTATGTGCTGTGTGCTACAGTTCTTCAGAAATGTGTTCCTGAATTGTGTTGAACTGCATTACATCAACAAGTGCTTTGTATCATTGCATAGTAAGTGTCCGGCTTAAGTTTTAATGCACTCTCATCATCTATAATATTTTTTTTCGTGCTTTGCCTTTAATTTTTAATTATTGTGTTATCTTATACATTTGTGCAAGTTAAAACTGATAATTTTTATCTGTGTTGCTGGGGGAGGATTTGATAGATTGCCATCTCTTTAACAACCTGTGGGTGGTGCTGTAGAGAGGCAGAGGTTTTTTGTTTTTAAATTAAAACGTTTTCGCTCACTGGCACAGAGACAAACAGATGGATGAATAAAAACATGACTGCAGTCAAACAAAAACACAGTGCTGAAACACTCTGTCTTACCCTGTATGTTTGTTTCAGATGGATTTGCATATAATCTGGGCCTCGGGGTCACAGGTGCAGAAGTTCAAAATGAGGACACTCCTCCACTAACTCTATAATTCATGTTCAGATTAACAAGTGTTGAATGAGACAAGAACAGTTCAAATGAATGATAAAGGAGCAACTTTGGTGTTCTTACAGACACAAAATGTAAACATCCTCTAAAATACTTTTTTTTCTTTTCAGATGAGTGTGATGTTAAAGGCTATCCCGGAGTAATCAGATAGTTTAAAATTAACACTAGTTACATGAAAATATTTTATAACTTAATTATGTGAAGAACACCAGAAGAAAAAAATCACCTGACAAAAGTTTGATCTGTGGTATTTTGTGTAAAAGATAGTTATTAAGGATGCTGTGGCATAAAAATAATTGACAAACAACCCAGACAGCCCACGTACATCTCCCTGACATCGCCACGATGTGTCACATGTCATCGTGGAGATGTCTCTGTAAGGTCTTTTGCTCATTGGCAATATGTCGCCAAACATCTGTTTTGTTGAGGGCGACCATTAAACAATGTTTTAAAACGACTTAACAAAAGAGCCAGTTTCAGGCTAGATGCTATAGTCACAACCTTTATATTTAGGTCAAACTAGCTCATATTAGTAAGAATATTTTAAATAGTTTAGGCAACCATTATGTGTGGAAAAGCTTTAAAAAAATACATTTTTTTGCGCGTGTGTTGGTGTATAATAACGAGACAACATTCAAGCTCCTAAAATGTTAAATAGTTTTAAAATTATTTATTTTAAATCAACCTGGCAAGGCTCACAGTAAAGGCCCCTTTACACATAGTGCGAATATGTACTCCAGGGTGACACCCGTGGGAGCAGCTGGTATGTGCGCACCACGAAACATCGCGCCGATGAGCAGATGTGCACATGGTAACACAGTGCCACCAGCTTTTATTCGCACCACATCGTGCAGGTGGTGTGAATAAAAAATAAATAAATAAAACATACATGCTGCAACAGTTCCGTGCACGTGGAAATACAGCAGCTTTTCCCCACCCAGTGCCATGCGAGTGTTGTTAGATGTCCATGCATGTCAGTTGGAATTTGGCTGACACCTGTCACGAGAGGGTTTGATGGGCTCGTACAGCGCGCACACTCTTTCAGCTGCTGGTGTGCACACATAGTTGTAGCAACAGGTGTACAAGACGGAAGCAGCTACGAAAGTTTGCATACGATTCCTGTGTCATGCGCACTTAATGCACAATTCGACCAAATTCGCACAATGTGTGAAGGGACCCTAATGTTCGTCTGCTCGACATTGACGGTGCTGTCGGACTTTCACGGCCCTCACTTACCCAGTGTGGCAAAATAATTTTCAACTGCATTTACGAAGAATCAAATCTGGTCAAAAATCAGCATACTTCAGTGATGTTCCCGTGGTAGCAGAAGCGATTTTGTGTTCAACTGTTGTAGGATAAATGAAACCAGATTCTCTAAATCCATGCATGTTCTCACCTCATCTCTGTGAGGTGTCAGAGTGAACAGACACACACACACACATGCATTCAACACAGAGAATCATGTTTTTAAAGCATATTATCAGAAGTCAACCGATTACTAGCCAGTTCTGCCTTGAGTTGAATGCTGACGCATAACTTTTCAAACAGATTGCCCGTCAGCAACTATTATTTGTGGACAGAGCGCTTTTCTTTTTCTGTATGTGTGTGTGTTTACAAAGTCCAGTTTCTCATTCTTTTTCTTTGTGAGTGAGCGAAGATGCTCTCAGTGCAGAGCCGAACAAAGAGAAAAAAGTGAAAATCAGAGCAGTGATTAAAAATAATCAATTAATAGATACTCCACTGTCTGTAAATGCAGTTAAATCCAGAAATTAATGTTTTGTTTTTGTTATTTTTTTTCCCACAGATTATCTGTTCCATGTTGGAGGCATGACTTCAACAGAATATGGGGGAGGAGGGGGTGGGAGGAGTTATATCCATCCAGTGTTAATGCACTTTTTACCATTAACATTATTTATGACCTATGCATAACATCAAATGACAGGAAATATAGCATAAAATAACAAAATCTGACATTTGGATTACATTTAACTTAAACTGCCATAAGTTGTGGTTCTTACAGGAGATTACAAAATGCTACAAATATTGAATTGCTTTAATTTATTCTGCTTCACATAGACACCCCCCCCCCCCCCCCAAAAAAAAAAAAAAAAAATCGGTTGACTTAACTTTTCTCTGCAAGACAGAGAAAAGGCAGTGAGCACACATGAAACATGTCCAGAGTCACTTCATGACTGCAACATTTTTCTTTTTGACTATTTTGGTTGGACTGTGAGGACGTCAGTATTTGTATGATTCTGTAGATGTGCAAAGGTCATTGTGTTACTAGCTCACCTCACCTGAGGTTATTGTGCATTAACCCCAGCCAACATCCCTTACATGTCCCCTCTATTATGCCCTTACATGTCCCTTGCCATGTGAGGTCATAAGAATTATTGACTTAAATGTAAACCTTTACTAGAAAGTGTTCTGTTGTCTGAAGAGACAGTAGTCCAAAGTTAAAACAAATAGCAGCTCTACCACGCCCTGAATGATCTGCGCATATTCACCTTATTCTGGAAGTCAGGGTGGGAGGCTCCACTTTGTCAAACAACTTCCAGTTTGTCGCTGCGTCTAATGATTAGCTACATGGGAACACAGTACGCTAGAAGTGTCCAGACATGAGCAGCATTAATTGTTCAGTTCGTGAGTGCCACAGCAACTGGAAGAAGAGGAAACTCGCTTTCAGAACGATGTTTTGAACATGGAAAGGAGAGATCTGAGTGCTGTGGACCAGGATTTAACCTGTTCCCTCCTCCATTGAAAGACGATGATCTCCGGTGCTGGCTAAAGGTGCTGAATTTGAAAAATCCACCTAAACATCCCTATGTCTGTACTATTTATTTTGTGGAGAAAAAACCCATACCACTGCATCCTTACCCAGACAAATGGTTGGACTACAACACTCCATTGAAGAAGCCACGGCTGATGCTAGTGAGACAAACGGGTAAGCTGTGTGTATAGCATTAGCTGCTATCTAATTTACTCATTTTCTGGCGTTTGATACAACCAAGCACTGCATGAAATCACACCATACATATATTAACGTTACGTAATCCTGTCCTTTCCTGATTCCCCTCAGCCCCAACCAGTCCCAGCAGAAGACTGCTCCTCCCTGAGCCTGGTTCTGCTGGAGGTTTCTTCCTGTTAAAAGGGAGTTTTTCCTTCCCACTGTCGCCAAGTGCTTGCTCACAGGGGGTCGTTTTGACCGTTGGGGTTTGTCTGTAATTATTGTATGGCTTTTGCCTTACAATATAAAGTGCCTTGGGGCAACTGTTTGTTGTGATTTGGTGCTATATAAATAAAATTGATTTGATTTGATTTAATCTTGTCATTACGGTGGCACTACTTGTTGGGTACTTGTTGGGTAAGTTGGGATTTTAACTTGATTCAAGGAGATATTGATAGGCTTCGGTGGTTTTATAGTTCCTGATAGCCAAACTGTCCACACAAAGTAGTTAAAAATATCGTCATACATAATCAAGGGCCACTTTTTCATGTCATCTTCCCACTCTGTTATGACCTGTGGGTGAGCCAGAGTCGTTCCCTTTGAGCTTTTCAAAAAGGTTTTTGTTTCCACCCATGTAATATCTTACATTTTTTTTATACTGAAAACACCACTCACTGGAAGTCCTAAGACAACACGTAAATGCCTCTGTTGTTAAAGTTGGCGGGGCTGAATAAGGTGAATAAATGGCAAATAACTGAATTAAAACTAGCAATTTCTGAGATGTTGATATTTATGTAGTGAAGTTTCAAAATGCACTTCATTAGTGCCAGTAAAAGCTGCAGCCCCAGCTGTAGCTCTGTCAATAGGCTTACCTTTAAGGTTCAGTTTTGCGTCTCCGTCCTCTTGGTCTGTCCTGACTCAGGCGGAGTCAGTTCTGGACTGCTGCCTCAACATCTGCCACAGTGGCGTTCTCCAAGGCAGTGGCGGTCCTAGAGTGATTTACTCCCCGGGTGAAACCCCCTGCATCCTCATTGTGGATTTTGAGAAAAATGTGGCAAACCCAGAGAGTGATGCAAAAAATATTCTGCACTCAGATAAGCATTTAGCCCCCTGAGACAGAACCAGATTCAGTCTGTGTGCATAGCAATGCACAAACATTGCACTGGGGGCTATTGTTTTAACTTTGGCCTGCAAACCATTGAGAGCTGAAGCCATGACAGCAGCCATGGCTTCTTCGTAAGGAAGACTATCAAATGGCTTCGCCAAAATCCGGTCCACAACATTCAAATTGTCTGCCATTATGTGCAGCTTGCTACCTAGCTAACTCGCTAGCTGGGACTGGCGTGAGGCTAGTGTGAAGTTTGTCCGTCTGTGAGTGCTTTGTGACGGTGGAGGAGCTCAGCAGCACCCGCTGCTCGGTAGGGACAGAAACTGCGATAGAAGTCAGAAAGAGTGATAGAAGTCAGTGTCCAAACACAAGCAGCTACAAAAAAAACAACAAAAAAACACCAGCAATAGAAGCTCGATTTGTCGCTAGTTGTTTTTAACAAAGAAAATGCTGCCAAGAGGATTAGGAAAGTCTCCTGTTCAACTCAGAACAGAATGAAAATTAAAAAATGCTCCCACGGATGTTTACACCAAAAGATCGCTGATTCGCTCATTTCGCTGTCAGTCAAAAAGGGATTCAGCCTCAGACAGATCATCCAGTCATCATGCAGAAGCTGAGCGTCCAGGCCAGCCGAGGCCAGCCCACTGCCCCATAGACCCCCAGAGACGCTGAGCGTCCGATGGGCGGGACAAAGCCCAGCATTTATCCAATGACTCGTCTCGTTTTGCTGCATTCTTTGCTTCGCTCTTGAACTCCATGGACGCTCAGCATCCACACTGTTTGAAGCACTGTGAAGCTGCGGGAATGAGTGAGGGAGGAAAGCTGTGTCGTTACCAGTGATAAGAAGCTGATTCTGAACAAAAGTTGAGCGCGTTGTAGCGCATATTTAGTCAATGACATGTACACACAACAGTAGTATATATTTGATCACTTATTTTTTGACATTTTAGGGGAAGCTGAACTTCCCTTGCAGTCTTAAAGCAATCGCCTCTGTAGTAGTGTAGTACTTGGTAGTCAACATTTCAATGACTATTACAGCGTTCCACTGGGGGAACGGTGTCGGCGTGTATTAGGGGGCTACCATTCTGTTGGCTAACACAGAGCCCAACGTTAACCCAAGGTGATGCCAGCAATAACTTTAAAAGTTTAAGCCTAATCTTATGCTGAAATTAATTTCGGCTAGACCGTCCGATTTAGCAAACATCATCAGGCTAGTTAGGCCACTAATTCATCATGTCACTCACTGAAATCAATACATAAATCGATACATACCTTTTTCCTTTGCTCGTTTCTCCTCTTCATCTTTCTTTTTCTTTCGAAATTGGGCACTTGATGGCTTTGATTGTTTCCTATCCATGGTTATGTCTTACTCCGTTTCGAACACCTCCTCGTCCAAACATTGAATGATTCCCCCCTCCCCCTGCACAAACTCTGCACTGTGCAGCGTTGCTCACCTAACGCGAGAGGTGAGACTGTCGCTGAACCATTTCAACTTGACCAATTGACCACCACGACCACCATAATCTTGGGAATTCCTTCGGTTCATCATACACAACACAGAATCAAACCTAATGGGAATGTAGAGAATTTCGAAACCTTTATTTGAAATATTATACAATAATAGAGCAGAGCGTGATGACAGATGATGATGTGATCTGAGCACAGTGGATTGTACAGGCGCCAGATGCGCGCCTCCCACCGTTGGGATGGGGGCGCCGCTCTGCCGTAACGTAACCACGAACCCCCCCCCCCCCCACCTTGTTTATTTATTTATTTATTTTGGGCAGGTTTTTTTTTTTTTTTTTCCCGCCCCCCCCCCCCCCCCCCCCCCCCCCCGTGATGCCGCCCTGGGCGGCTGCCCGGTCGGCTCGCCTCCAGGACCGCCCCCAGGACCGCCCCTGCTCCAAGGCAGCGTTTTTCAGTACAGAGAAGACATAAAGACAGAGACACTCCATCAAAATCTGATATTTGACTGGATCGCCTGTAATTAAGGCACAAACATTCAGCTGATTCATTTCTGGATTAGCGAGTGTTTGAGTTTAGTGCTGACTATTACATCCTTGTTAACACCTTGTGGGACTTAAACAGCAGTATATCGTGGCTGGGGTGTTCCTTTAAGTTTTGTCACCGCTCCCACACCAGTTTAGTTGAGTGGCAGGCTGTGGTGTGAACGCCACACACTCTTTTTTTTTTTTTTTTGACCGAGCCGCCCCCTGACAAAGACAGCTTTACAATCTGAAATGAATTCAATTAATCAAACCACATCACATTTCTTTTCCACATGTCATTATAATAATGTTATTATGTTATTTCATTCTGTCCATTTACCAGTATACAGACCCGTAGGCCACGATATTTGGATCAAATTAAAGGGATACCAAAATTTGAACAAGGGCATTCGGGAATGACCCGACATGCATATATGAACCCCTGCTGCATGTGACTCCAGGGACGCAAAAATGTGTGTGATCAAGTATTGAAAGGTACCACACCACATACCCCTCAAATGAGGCCCCACTCATGGCTATCATAGAATGAAACAAACCGTAAACAAACTGTGTACATCCATAAAGTAATCATCATCAAATTGTCTACTGCAAAGGCTCTCGACACGCCGTAAATACAGCAATCACCATGCTGGAAAAATTAACTCACTGCAAAGGTCCTGCCAGGAACCCCTTCAATTTTTTGATTTCCTTTCACACATACTGACTTATGTAAATATTTAATGTAATAAATTATTTTGCTTAAACTGAACAATCTGTGTTCTCCCAATTATATCTTGATCTCTTTGAGCCAAGTCATCTTGACACCTCAAATCACTACTCAACCCTCTCTTTCCTCATCCACCAACCAACTGTGGTGGATGAGGAAAGAGGCATCAAAATTACTTTGGAACATCACTTTCACCTTCCTGTCTGTACTTGGAAGAATGGAGTCAAGTAAACAAAGTCCCATTTAGATCTTGTTATATCCCAATTTGACTGTGAAGGGACACTGTAAGTTGTTTAAACTTGCTGTCCTGCAGCCCTCTAGTTAAAAAGCTCCAGATCCTGGAGAGAAGCAGTGCAGTGGGAAGGGTGGTGTTGAGCTCCTCATCATCAGGATCTTGGCTGCGGCAAGTGGTGGACTTAAGCAGCACCATTATTATGTGGTCCACCTTAAGCTGGAGTTCTCCAAGTTGCCAGAAAATGAACCTTTCAACAGCTGTAAAAAAAAAAATGCAGGGAGAAAGAACTTATAATGCAGTAGTTTACTGACATCAACAAAAGATACTGCCAAATGTAGCTGTGCAGTTAGCAGGGGCAGCTCGGGCTAACTGCCAAGGTCTTAGACCTACGAATAGCAAAAACAGAAAGGGGTTAACCAATGAGACTGGCATGTTCCTGCTTTTGTTATGCAATCAAAACATTATAGCCATAACAATAAAACAGATGTTAACTGCACCCCAACTTAGATGAACCCCAGTGCAGATATGTGTCCAGACTTTGTGAGAAACAGCCCTGATTGTTTTACATGTTCTGACTGCATTTCCACGGGTGCAGCTCTTTCTCCTTCAGGACCCCGTCACACTTAGCAACAATGAGCATGAATCAAGCCGACCCAGGCGAAATGGGGGGAAAAAAGCCAAAATTTGAGATGCAGTCAGATGGGACAGATATTCGAATAGCCGTGTACGAATGCCGTATGACCACTTAGAATGTGGGCAGATCCCACCTCAGCTGATTCGTGCACATTCTGTGTGCATGCTTACGAATGCTGGTCAGATGTAGTTTTAACACACTACGAATACTCAGACTGCTGTCAGAATGCAGTAAGAATATGAAGAATGCACTTCGACTGCCATACATGTGCTCTCCGATTGCCACCCGATGTCTGGGAGGCAAACACGGGGAGAGGAGGGGGACAGCAGAGCTGTCATCTGCCACTCCTCCAAGACCTGGAGTGTCACTCTACTGGACCCCGAATGTCATCCAATGTATGTCACCTCTTTCATCACCAGTGCACACACCTGTTATAACAAGCAGTCCATGATGTGGCCTGACACGTAACGTGTCGATGCCCTACATGTGCCCAATTGCTGTTGTCCAACAGCCCGCAATATGACATATGTGATAAATATGTCATTCGCCTGTTCCTCTCCCTCACTCTACTACTCACTGTCTGTTAGCAGGATACGTCCCCTCAGGATGGACATTTCCTTTCCACACATGACTGACCCTCTGCACCGTGACATTGCCCCCCCCACTGGGCACTGCAGCACTATAATCAAACTCTACAGTTGCACAGGGCTGTGTGCGATCAGACCCCACAGCTCCACGTTGGTGTGCTTGATCAAACTCCACAGCTGCACAGGGTGTGTATAACCCCCGGCAAGATCTGAACGGGCAGTAAGGATCCAAAGAGTTGTATCCAAAAGCTTCGATTCGTCAGTGATCTTCCACACAGAATGGTCTGCCCTCATCACTGCTTGCAGCTGCCGGACAGCGGGAAGGTTGCTGTCTGCTAAAGGGCTGATGTCCAGGAGAGAGTAAAAGAAAGAGAGAGATAGAGAGGGCTGCTGGGCAGCACATCTGGAGCTGTTCCAAAGGTGATTATTTGCTTTATTTACATTGTAGTGCTTTGGTAAACAGTTGCATCATCAGTCCTTCTCATGGTTTAGAAGATATATCAGTCATTGTACAGTGAGGAAAATAAGTATTTAATTTTGCCAGTTTTCCCACTTAGAAATCATGGAGGGGTCTGAAATTTTCATCTTAGGTGCATGTACACTGTGAGAGACATAATCTAAAAAAAAAAAAATCTTAGGTGCATGTACACTGTGAGAGACATAATCTAAAAAAAAAATCCGGAAATCACAATATGATTTTTTTAATAATTTATTTGTATGTTACTGCTGCAAATAAGTATTTGAACACCTGTGAAAATCAATGTTAATATTTGGTACAGTAGCCTTTGTTTGCAATTACAGATGTCAAACGTTTCCTGTAGTTCTTGACCAAGTTTTCAGACACTGCAACAGGGATTTTGGTCCACTCCTCCATACAGATCTTCTCCAAATCTTTCAGGTTTGGAGTTTCAGCTCCCTCCAAAGATTTTCTGTTGAGTTCAGGTCTGGAGACTGGCCAGGCCACTCCAGGACCTTGAAATGCTTCTTGCAGATCCCCTCCTTAGTTGCCCTGGCTGTGTGTTTGGGGTCATTGTCATGCTGGAAGACTCAGCCATGACCCATCTTCAATGCTCTTACTGAGAGAAGGAGGTTGTTTGCCAAAATCTCACACAATACATGACCCCATCCATCCTCCCTTCAATACGGTGCAGTCATCCTGTCCCCTTTGCAGGAGAGCACCCCCAGAGTATGATGTTTCCACCCCCATGCTTCACAGTTGGGATGGTTTTCTTGGGGTTGTTCTCATCAGCTAAACATGGTAGGTGGAGTTGATTCCAAAAAGCTCTATTTTGGTCTCATCTGACCACATGTCCTTCTCCCATGCCTCCTCTGGATCATCCAGATGGTCACTGGTGAACTTCAAACGGGCCTGGACATGTGCTGGCTTGAGCAGGGGGACCTTGCTGCCCTGCAGGATTTTAACCCATGACAGCATCATGTGTTACGAATGTAATCTTTGTGACTGTTGTCCCAGCTATCTTCAGGTCATTGACCAGGTCCTCCTGTGTAGTTCTGAAGTTTCTCAGAATCATCCTTACCCCACAAAGTGAGATCTTGCATGAAATCCCAGACTGAGGGAGATTGACAGTCATCTTGTGTTTCTTCCACTTTCTAATAAATAATCATAACAGTTGTTGTCTTCTACCAAGCTGCTTGCCTGTTGTCCTGTAGTCCATCCCAGCCTTGTGCAGGTTTAAAGTTTTGTCCCTGGTGTCCTTAGACAGCTCTTTGGTCTTGCTATGGTGGACAGGTTGGAGTGTGATTGATTGTGTGAACAGGTGTCTTTTATACAGGTAACAAGTTCAAACAGGTGCAATTAATACAGGTAAAGAGTGCAGAATAAGAGGGCTTCTTAAGGAAAAATTAACAGGTCTGTGTGAGCCAGAATTCTTGCTGGTTGGTAGGTGTTCAAATACTTATTTGCAGCAGTAACATACAAAGAAATTATTAAAAAAATCATACATTGTGATTTCCAGTTTATTTATTTATTTTTTTTAGATTATGTCTCTACAGTGGACATGCACCTAAGATGAAAATTTTAGACCCCTCCATGATTTCTAAGTGGGAGAACTTGCAAAATCGCAGGGTGTTCAAATACTTATTTTCCTCTGTATATATCGCATACCGGGTATCATGGATCAGTTTGGATATGTCAAAATACTTGGAAGAGGTCATGTTGCCTTATGCTGAAGAGGACATGCCCTTGAAATGGTTGTTTCAACAAGATAATGACCCCAAGCACACTAGTAAACAAGCAAAATCTTGGTTCCAAACCAACAAAATTAATGCCTCACAGATGTGAAGAAATCATGAAAAACTGTGGTTATACAACTAAATACTAGTTTATTGATTCACAGGATTGATAAAAAAGCAATTTGAACATAATAGTTTTGAATTTGTAGCGTCAACAGCAGACGCTACTATTATTGTGAACACCCCCTTTTCTACTTTTTTTACTAATAGCCCAATTTCATAGCCTTACGAGTGTGCATATCATGAATGCTTGGTCTTGTTGGATTTGTGAGAATCTACTGAATCTACTGGTACCTTGTTTCCTATGTAACAATAAGAAATATACTCAAAACCTGGATTCATCTTTTTAGTCACATAGCAGTACTATTATTCTGAACACTACTGTGTATGACCCTGCGATAGCTGGCATCCTGTCCAGGGTGTACCCTGCCTCACACCCTGTGACTGCTGGGATAGGCTTCAGCCCCCTTCTGAACCATGATTAGAGTAAGTGAGTATAGAAAATGAATGAATGTGTGTAACTGGACTGTATTTATATTGCACTTTAAACTATTCCACCTCTACGCCAACCTCAAGGCGCTGCCATGCAAGGTGCTGAAACACTACACAGGGCTAATTTGCAGATTAAAACCTTTAGGCAGTTTGACCTAAAGAACTGTACAACACGTGCTTGTAGAACTGTTGGTTACATGGAGAACCTGGCATAGAAAAATGTCAGAACAAATAGTGTTTTCAGATATATTTTAAAAACACGCAATAGCAGAACTGACAGCAGAAGATGTTGGAAAATATATAAATTCTTACATATGTGACACATTTTCTCATATGAACCAACAAACAACACAAGTTCTGAGTTCGGCATCTTATGTAAGATGAGAGCAGAGAGCCCAACAAAGGTTTTGTCGCTCAGCGATGTGTAAAAAGCAGCTCTGAAGCCCCCTGAGATCTCCTGTTTTCAAAGAATCCTGTGGTCTGGTTCCGTCTCACTCGAATCCCGACCCCCGTCGAGCTGCATGGAGCCCACATCCTCTGCGTTTGAGACCCCTGTCAGGCTGAAAAACAACCATAACCTTTCACATACACAAATACACAATCCACAGAGCACCACTTTAAGGAGTCTCAGGAGTTATTGAAGAGTTATGAATTCTTCAAATAAAGTGGCACAGAACAGTTTGTAAATCAGGCCGTGAGCACAGAGTTAAATGATAGATGCTGGTCAGTGCCCCATGATTTGCATTCAAGGAAATGTACTCAAAGTCAATAACAAAATCAGTGTGTGTGGAAATGTTGCCAAATATGTGAACAGCATCATTTTTGTGTTTATTATGAATGCATATTTTTCATCTTCCTCTGTAGGTTTCTGGACACTTTGTTCGACAGTCAGATAATTTAAAAGTTCAGTTGAATATTTTATCCAAAGTAACACCATTCAAATCTTTTCAACTTCATTATTTTATTTGCTTTCCTTTTGCAGCTGTTTCTGGACAACTTTGAGAGGATTGTTATTTGTGTTGGATTATACTGTTTTAGTGACTCTTCTTTCTTTTGTTCAACTTTTTTCATTGTATTCTTATTATGATGTGTGATATAATCCAAAAAAAAAAAAAAAGTTGTAAATTCATTCTATTCTTGCTGACTTTGTTTTTACAAGAGCTGCAATGTTTTGTTGATTATTAATTGACTATTAAATTTGTCAACCATTTTGACAATCGATTAATAAAGTTTTTTTTTAATACCCAAATTCTGTCTCTGAAATGTGAGTATTTTCTGCTTTGTTTTAATAGTTTCATTACTATCTGGCAGTAAACTGAATATCTCTGGGTTGTGGACAAAATAAGACATTGTCTTGAGCATTATAAAGACCAAACAACTAATTGCTTAACATTATGAAACGAATCCTTTTTTGGAGTCATAGTTTTTACTGATGGCTAATGGATGGGAAAATACTGTGCTTATTTGTATAAGTGCTGCTCAGTGTCTGTGTGTTGTGTTTAATCACTGGATTTTATCATGTTGCATTTTGTGCAAATTTAAAGTTCTTTATATAACAAAACAAAGGACGGGTGCACACACACACACACAAAAAATCACTCCATATTACACAGTAATTACGTCCACTAAGGACGTAATAAAATCATTGACGTTTATTTATTTATTTATTTATTTGTCTGCCTGTTAGCAGGATTACATCAAAACCACTGCATGGAGTTTGACAAAATTTTCACCACAGATAGATATTGGGCCTTGGAAAACTCCATGAAATTTTGGAGGTGATTCGGATCCTGGATCAAGATTTCACTTTACAGTTGTATGCAACAGTTTGGGCACCCCTGATAATTTCCATGATTTTGCTTTATAAATCATTGATTGTCTGGATCAGAAATTTCAGTTAAATATATCATATAGCAGACAATGACGAGCACACTGATATTTGAGAAGTGAAATGAAGTTTCTAGTATTTACAGAAAGTGTGCAATAATTATTTAAACAAAATTGGGCATGTGCATAAATTTGGGCACCCTTGTCATTTTATTGATTTGAATACATTCATCACTAATTATTGGAACACAAAATTGGTTTGGTAAGCTCATTGACCCTTGACCTCCTTACACAGGTGAATCCAATCATAAGAAAGGGTATTTAAGGTGGCCATTTATGTTGTGTGTTGGCGGGGGGTTTGGCTGGACAAGGTTGGGTTGTTTTGTGTTTATTTTCCTTCCCAGGTGATTTGGGGCTGTTCTCTGAGGAAAATGTGCTGCAGAAGAGTCTCTCTCCTCTGTTACGATGATTGGCTGCACCTGTTGCATTCTCGTATATATATATATAGGTCTGCTTTGTACTGCAGTAAATTTCAGAGCTATACCACTCTAATATTTTTGAAGCTATGTATAATATTATGTACAAACCTTTGTAATTATGATGAATATGCAATATCACAGTTTATGACAATATTTGCATGTTGAATATAGAGTCAGTCAGAATTGTTCCTGATGCCCAAATTGAATTTGAAATATTTTTTCAAATATGTACTTGGTTCTATAATCATTATTTTTATTACCTCAGTGAATTCAGCCGTTGCCTCACAGTCTCTAAACTGAGAGTACCCAAGATCCCTCATTGTGTGGAGAGCCACTGACACAGAGAGACTTGGTGTCTGTTCAGCCAATGACACCCTCATCTTGTGGTTCTCAAAGTAGACATGTTTGTTTGTAATTTTTATTGGCAGCATGGAGTACATCTTTTTTTTTTTTTTTTTTTGCACATCATTGATATGATGTGCAACATCATATCAACCTCCAAATGATTTGTTCGGTGGTCGGTGCAATTGGACTGTATGCCTGCAGAATAAGAATCAGTCACTGCTCAAACAGCAAAATGTGATCATCACGTACAGGTGTAACTGCAAAGGATCAGACAACAATGTTTACATATACCTTTTAACAGCAGAGTCATAACTTGTACAAATAGGTCTACAACAATCATCATTTACCTGTAACATATTACATACCAACTTGACCATGTGCATATCCAGCATCATCTTGTTCAGACTAGGCTTGTTATCCACCGAATGCAACCACCTGTTAAAAAATAACTAAATAAAAATTGAGAACTAGCTATTTAACGTGTCTGCACCAGTAATAACCAAAAATTAAATTGGACAACATTAAGACTACTAGGAAACCAAGGTCACTTTTGATGGCTTTCAACAAGTGAGTAACTAAGAAATTGTTTAACAGCTTGGGCATGTTCCAACTTGCCCGTTAAGGTTTCCAACACGGAGGTGTTTTTCCTGTCGCGACCCCCCGCGGTCGGGTCCGGCCCGACATGTGACTCTGCCCGCACGTTCTTTCATTACAAAATGTCCGTTAACAATGGAATGTCCGAATAAACTCCTCATGCCGACTTCTTCTGAAAGTTCTCTGTTCTCTGACAACTTACTGGGTCAACAGAGCCTGAAATGTGGAAGTTTTCAACTTGAAACGGCGAGACGCTGCCGCCTCAAGGTGCAGATCGCCGTCAGGCGCCGTGGGCCGTCCTTAAAGCGACACTACCAGACCAAAATCTCTCACCAGCCGTTAAAATTTTTACCGAAAACCAGCTGAATTTATCGAATGGTGTCCACTCAGTTGTGCCTTACAGTTGAAAAAATTTTTATCAAACAAAGCAGCAGTCTCTGAGCCATTCCTAAACAATGAAAAAACGACAAGAGGGTGGGCCACTCCTCACTCAAAGACTGCCCACAGGCGAATGATGTAACCGACAGGCGTGAAAAAACTCTTGCATGCCCACGAGGGTTCAAGCATGTCTGATGTAATCACACGTGATTCAAATCCATATGGTTTTTGAAAAAAATAATAAGGTCCGTTACTTTTATCACAGACCTCGTACATCGTCAGGATTGTTTTTGAACTAGCTGACTGTTTTTGCAAGTTGACTGAGAACAGTTTTGGATTGGATTGAACTGCTATTTAATTTGGAACCTCTTGACCTCAAAGGACCACTGAGGCACACCAAATTGTAAGTCCTTTTTCTCTTGTTTATAAATTAATAAAATATCAAATGACAAGTATTTATTTTAGGTGTTACATAAAACAAATAAGTGAATAAAAAGTAAAGTGCTGTAAATACTAGATACAGATACACTGTACATGGATTATTTGGTTACATTGGTTTACTTGCCATGTGGCATGTAGATCTAACCCCCAACTTGCCCAGCATGGCAAGTCACTCCTAGGTCTAAGTGTAGAGCCCTGCCCTTAAAAAAAAAGGTAGTTCTGTTGTTCATGTTTCTGTATAACTGCACTCTAAGAGATGAAACATACACTCTTAGGCATAAAACATTGAATTTAATTGATAAAGTTAAGGTAACTTTTTCCACATAACATTGTCAGTTAAGTGCAAAATAATATTGTAGTTGAAATTAATTAAATCAAATGAAACATTATTACTTAATTCCCAATATTGTTTTGCACTTAACTGACAAAGATGTGGAAAAAGTTAACTTTATCAAATAAATTCTACATTTTATTTCTTCGACTGAACAGTATGTGTTGTACAACTGTGGGGACATGGGGTGTTGTATGTTGTGGACAGTGAACATTGCTGCAACATTATGTGACTATCAAATTGAATTAATCCTGTACATCAGTATTCCCATGGTGCATCGTGCAGCCTGTATGTAGGCCTCTGCAGAGCTGTGGGTCACACACCTGGGCAAAGAATACAGCGCTGCAAACTGCTACACAACTCTCTCTTTCTCTCTCTGTGCATGTGTCTGTGTGTGTGTGTGTGTGTGTGTGCGTGCTATGCCTTAAATGTGTCTGTGTGTCAGGCCAGTTATACATTTCCAGCTGTCTGTTGTGATACAAAGTACTACATGTTGAACTTAATCTTTCTCCTCTAACAACATGCACCTGTGAGATGAAAACATTTATTACACAGTAATAACAGTGAGTATGTACATGGCCTATAATGTCATATGCAGCTCTGTATTTCACTTTTGTTGAATTAATACTTTTGACAAATCATCCGGCTGCTTGCATAGCCCTCTCTGATAGGCCGTGTGTGTGTGTGTGTGTGTGTGTGTGTGTGTGTGTGTGTGTGTGTGTGTGTGTGTGTGTGTGTGTGTGTGTGTGTGTGTGTGTGTGTGTGTGTGTGTGTGTGTGTCTCACGTTGGGCTGTCACCTTGACGACACAGAGCTCTGACACCTCAGTTCCTCCTCTCATCTATGACAGACAGATATCAGGAAAAGAAAGCATCAGTGTCGACCCTCACATACAGACACAGAGTCGCTGTGGACCGGCCAAAATGATTCTCACGTCTCTGCTGTGGACCATGTTGGTGGTGACCTTATGGACTCCAGGTAGGTCTCACAAGTTTCTCTAACATGTCATATCAGACTGCTGCAGCCTCAGTCTGCGGCCTGTAGCCAGAATATGCGTTACTCCAAATATACACCGTTTAAATGATTATCTATGTTTTTACAAACTTGGGAGGTGTGTTGAGTTTATTTTGTAATATTAACAGAAGGCTTTGATGAATATGTTACAGGTGTTTGTAATATTAATATTGTTATTACGTTTGCCCTCTCGGCATGTTGTTCGTAATAATAAATGCAGTGAGTGTAAAATTTAGGTTTCCTTGCTCCATTATATTGCCAAAATCTGAGAATGAGAGATTTGTGTGTTTTTCTGTTTCGTTTTGTTTGCAAATAATATTAAAACAACTATTATGAGGACATGGGAATGAGCGTGTGCACTATGTTTGAGTTTGTCTCACTTTGGTGGATTCTTAAACAAAACATTTCACACATGTTGACAAGCCTGAAATAAGAATGGAACAGGACCTTTAGACATGTATGTTTTCCAGATTTCTTTATTTCACAAACATGCGATTGCAACAGGTATTTGCCTACACGTATCTGACAAACAGACACATTCAGGGTGTGAGGTGTAGATTAGATGAAGTAACACTTCCACTGTGGGCATCTTAAAAGTTGCCGATGTTGACATATGGCATTTTTGAAATGTCATGAGAAGACTTAGAAATCAGTGCGCAACGTTTCGTCACACTGCAGCTTTAATTCTTGAAAAACTCTGGTTTTGTTTGCCTTTTTTTTCCTTTTATGTATTGGAAAGTGTGTCTTAATGCTAAATTGCTTGTTTGAAGCCTCACTGCATTTACCCTTCTATGACTGTGCCAAAACTGATTGTGCAAAATCAAAGGCGTGTTTATTAAATGCTTTAAATAAAAGAGTTTAAGTGCATTTGCAACAAAACCACAGAAAGAATAACTTTGGAACCAACGTGGTAAAATTTGTGATTTTTGTAAAAATTTAATGAAGACTAACTTTTTCCATTGTGTTTGAAAGCTGCCAGCATTAACGTTGAACTAACGGCTTTCAGATATGTTGTTTTGAAGTGTCCTTCTTGTCTCCACTCCCAGGTTTGAGCCAGATCCTGATCCAAAAACCCTCAAAGGTTCTCTACCCTCCAATCCTCTCTTCAGAGGTGATTGAGTGCGATTGTGGAAACAGTTCTTGTGACTTTGTCTTGTGGTTTCGCAGTCTTCTCATCAGTAATGACCTACAGTTCCTCGGTACATGCAACAACGCAAATCGCGACACCTACACGAGTGTCGCCAATACAGGACAGTTTAAGTTTAGCAAGAAGGGCAGCTTGTCCTTTGTGCTACGAATTGTCAATGTGACGGAAGAAGATGCAGGGGTTTATTCCTGCGTGCTGACCAGCAAGAGGAAGGATGAAATGTGGAATCCTGGGATTCTTCTTCGCCCGGGAGGTGTGTATGTTTTAATATCAGCTGCTTTAATCTATTTAAAATTTTCAGCTGTCTCACCCACCGTGTACCTGAGACATCTTTAGTTTGAGTTCAGCCTGATGCATGCCACCATTTACTACCCCATGAGGATAAAATACCTTTAAAATGTTTTTAAACAGTATTTTAAGTTATATGCGATGTTTAATCGTGTTAACTTTTCCAAACTGGTGTTTAATGAGCTCCCGAGAAATAAATGTCAGTAAAACAAAAGAGCTCATCCTACAAAATGGCCCAGATTTAATGCAGCCAAGAAATATTAACAGGCAACCAGTTGAACAGGTCCAAGACTTTAAATATCTTGGTACATTTGTTAACAGTAATCTGACTTTTAAAGTAAATACCGAGCACATTTTCAGGAAGTGTCCACAACTTCTCCACTTGCTCCGCAAGTTGAACAACTTTGCTGTGAGCCAAAATATTCTTTATGTTGTATTGCGAACTTAGTGGAAAGTATTTTATCTTTTAACATGATCTTCTGGTACGGTAATTTAAACATAAAGAAGAGGAACAAGCTGCAGAAAATAGTGAACATGACTTCCAAAATTTTCAGTAAGCTACAAAAGCAGCTCAGTAAAATATATGATGAACTACAAATGACCCGTCACGTCCGTTGTTCAGAGAATTCAAACATTTACCTTCAGGGAGATGTTATAAAATAACAAAGGCAAACATAAATATCTACAATAAATCCTTTGTAGCAAGTGCTATTAGAGTTTTAATTAAAGTGCAGGTTTGCATTCTGTGATTTATTTTTTACTTTTGCCAACAAAGTTGGTTGGAGGTTTTATTTTCACCCATTTGTTTGTTTGTGAACAGCCTGTAACCTACAAGTTTTCATATGTCGTTGTGAGGTTTTTACAGAGGATTCATGTCCTGATAGGCAAGAACTGATTCAATTTTCAAGGTCAAAGTCAGGAAAAATCTTTTAAAATGGGAAAAATCCCTATCCATTTACACTGAACAAATTTTCAAAAATTCATAACTCCGTTAAAAAAGATGGTATCCTTTATCGACTTTATCGACTGATGGTATTCTTTATCGACTGTATCCTTGATCTGGATCTGATCCGGATTACAGATTTTGTGGACATTTGAATTTAATATTGAAAACCCCATTTAATGTATATTTTACATTATATCTTAATCAAACATGCCCCAATCACTCCCATATTTGAAAGTGAGGTGCAGACTGGCAACGTTTGATCTGGATCTGATCTGGATTGCGGATTTTGTGGACATTTTCAAATATATTGAAAAGTCCATTTGGTGTACATATTGCATTATATCTCAATCAAAAGTGCCTCAACCACTCTCATTTGTGACAATGGGGTGCAAACTGGCACTCTCAATGAACAGACAAAGTTTGATACGCATCTGATCCGTATTGTGGATTTAGCACATATTTGAGTTTAATATTGAAAAGCGCTTTTGATCTGTATTTTATCTTATGAAAACCCACTTCTTCCAAGGAAAAAATCTGTGGAATTGGAAAGTAGTGTTGGTGGAGGTTTGCGCCCTATGAGTGCAATTTTCTAGTTTATGAATTTTTATTAGCTAACTTTTTATGGTTGTTGCTGCAATGATGTTGTGTACTGTGAGTTTTAATCTTATTTATAGATATGTATAGAGGCTATATGAACTCTTATTTAGATATAATTTTATGTTGTTTGTGATGATGTTGCAATGGTGTTTTTTTTTTTGTAAAACCAGAGAAATGTTTCTACACTGTGGATAATGATGTTTTTGTTCATGAATTCACTATATATATTTATTCATTCTCACCATATTGGATGTAACTTGTTCTGTCCTATATGCTTGGTTACCTGCTGTTGCGGGATGATGGATTCTCCTGACACACATGGTTTGTTCTTAAATGTAATTGACAGGTTCATCCCAGTTCAACAAAACGTGCTGTAGATTTGTTGCCACTTTGGCCGGTGCCCACAACTGCCTGTTTCACCGAAGGTTCTGTAACGTACAGTAATGCAGCGCTGCTCGGAAAAACGTGTACATTTTGGCTCAGGCCGTATAAACGTGGAGGCAGTTTATCCAATGGGGGAAGTGCTTCTTTAACCCCAAAGAAACTTTAGGATTCTTGAAGGGTTGTAAGCTAATTCACAGTAAGTATGTGGAAACTGTATGTGCAGCAAGAAATGTATTTATTTGAACCGCAGAACTTTTAACAGTCTACTGAAGTCAGATTGCAATGAAAACTAACAATGTACTGACCCAGACGGTAGACTACCACTGTGCCAAATTTGAGTCTGATCCCATGTGGGACGGTTGAAATTTGCTCTAGAAACCACAGGAATACAAATATCCAGCAGATCGTTATATAGGTTTAATGCAACGCAAAATACATTCTAAAAGTTGCTTGATAATGGAAGTAATAATGATTTTTTAAATCTATTTCGCTAAACAAGCAGATTGAAAAACCTGAATACAAACAGTGGCCCGGTAGCAATGCATTGGAGAGAAGCAGATAAACAGGTGTAGCGGCATTTTGTGGTGGCGCGCTCAGTGAGATGATCGTTTAGTATAATGAAGCTTGAAAAATGATCAGCTTCACTGTAGCTCTGTTAAATTCATTGATTTCAGTGCTGACTGCCTGTGTTCATTCATCACTTTTTCTTTCTCTAACGTTTGGTATCTGGCAGTGACTCCTCCAACTGTCCCGCCAGAGGTGAAGCTCAGGCTGCCGGTCAACCCGGTCTGTCCTCGCTGCAAAAAGAAGACCCGACCCCACGGTCAGTTTAGAGGGAAACGGCCTCAGCTGTCTTACAGTTTAACTGATATCCCGCTGTGTTCTTTTGAAAATTCTTGATTTTTGTGTTTGATGGTGTGTAATTCTGTTATTAAATTGAAATGTGTGTTGTCGTACACAAAAATGAAAGATGAGCAGAACTATTAAGAATTAATGCCATAAACCTGTCTGGATCTTCACAAAAGTTCACTTGATTGACTCTTATAATGTGCGAGATATTTGTTCAAAATCAGCTATTTGAGCAGCTGATTGAAATTTTTCTTGTTAGCAACAACAAATTGATGAAATTATCCAGAATCCATATCTGGATCTTGGTCCACAGCAGAACACGTAGGAGCTCTTGTTCTCGATGGAACTGATCGTTCCACTGCGTGTCTTTTTGAATGGATTTGCTGCCAATCAGAAAAACCTTTGTGATCATGTAACCTCCTGAGCAGGATTAATGACTGAATACATCAGGTCAACTCATCATTAACACATCGAGACTACACATTGTACTGCATGTACTGCTTTTAAAATCAGCCAATTGTTTCTTTTTAAACTGTTTTCCTGCACATATTCTTGCTGAACGTCTCAGTGTTGAATCGTGAGTTGTGACTCTGTGAGCGCAGTTTGCCATGAAGATTTAGAGGCTTTTTAACTTTAAAATCTCTTGAGCGGCTCAAATTTGCTCATGTGTACAGTTTGTTTGTTTCAGACGGCTGCCTGCTTGTGTGGCCTTTGGTGGGTGTTATTTTGGTCCTGGCTGTGGTCCTGGTCTGCACGCTCTACTACTTCAGCCGTGAGTCATGCTCCTCTCCAACACAGTAACACAATCTTTCTTATGGCTGGCTTTATTTATTTACAGTATGTGATGTTGTGCAGAAATCTGTGTACAGGTGACAGCACTGAGCTTAAACCTTAAAACGTAACTGTTTTGTCTTAATTACAGGTTTGCCCAAAAAGTGTCGACACCAGTTTGTAAAGTAAGTGTACAGTGTGACTTGTGTTGATGCTCTTCAGCTCATGTGAAAATAAAACGTGTTCCACAGTGAACTGATTATTTCTTTCTTTGTGTTTTTTCCATTTAAGGAAAAGGCCGATGACTTCATGAATGTATCACCGGCGACATGTGACAAAGTATGCAGCTTACACATTAAGTGTGAACAAAATCTGAACAACAGCCACCAGTTTGGGAACTGTTTTCAGTCGGAAGTAAACCTGCTTTAATGAAATTATTTTTGTCATGCGATCAATGACACTGAAATGTTTCGTTTTAAACAGACACGGGGAAGAAAATTACCCTTGAGGATGTCCTTGGCTAACAACAGCCCCTTACATCTGTTTCCTGTGAAATATGAGTTCAGGAACATTTTTATGTTTTAACAGCATCAACCGTGTATCATAATGTGACATAGTGACTCTTTTTATTTCAGTTATTGCAAGAGGAGACTCCACCCAGGTCACTGTTGTAATATTACATTGCTAAATATGTTTTCCTTGTCAATAAACTGTGTTTTTAATGATCATGAGCAGGTTTCTTTTTTTAAGTTAGGGGGTCTGCAGAATGTAGTTGAGCTTTCTGCATCCAAATTAAAATAGAAAATACATACGGGACTACTTTTCCTCTGGTCCAGCAACTGGTGCACCAAGAAAACCTTTAAAAGAATTCACTTAACACCTGTGTACAGTATGTGTGTTTTTTAAAATGTCATGAGTTGTATGTTGAAAAGCAGCATCTTTGCCCCCCCAACAAACCCCCAAAATTTAAGGTGGTATTTTCTATTGGAATCACTCTGCCTGTGCATGGATCTTGAAAGTGCAACTCCTACTAAAGTATTTGGTGCAGTTCAGTGAAACGTCACACAGTAATTCATAATTTAATTCAAACAATGTATAGATGAAAGTATATACTGACACATCATAACAATAAAAAAACATAATAAAAACAAATTATGGCATGTTGCCATTGGTGGTGTTATTTGCATTGTGAACGCTGTCATATCTATTTTTAAATGCATTCACACTTGGCGAGAGTACCACATTGCTAGGAAGACTATTCCAAATTTCTACAACTTTAACACTGAAAAAGCTTTTTCTAATATTCAACCTTGCTCTTTTCACCTCCACACTCATTTCTTGACCCCTAAGGCCAGTATAGCTTCATAACTCAAAAAAGTCTTGATAATCTATAGGGTGTCCCAAAAAATATACAACATTTAAAACATTCGGTTTGACCCTTAAATGCTACAAACTTAATCACTTATGTTTCTTTTTTACTTGCAGAGACCCTGAAGTTTATGTTGATGCTAAGCAAGACTCAGGAAAATGCCAAGATTAACCATACTACAGTTAACAAAAATTATTGAGTTTCGGCACCAGACCAAGAGTGTCAAACAGGTGCAGCGACTTTATGCTAGACTGACAAAATGCAGGGCCAATATTGACATTGGTATGAAAAACTTCAACCTTTCAGCTTTCTATCCAGCCATAAATTTATTTCCTAGACATATGCTTTGACCATTTTCTTTTCTGATAAAATGTTGCATTTTTTTTGGGACACCTGATATATTGTCATAACCATTTAATATTTTATGTAATTCAATTAGATCTCCCCGGACACATAGCATACCGCATGGAAATGTGCATCTGAAAATAAGTCTTCAAGGGGAGATAAATGGAATTTTGTTGTTGTTGGATTTTTAGTTTTTTTTTAATACATCATATTTGCCAGTTAGATATACAGGGGTAAACCAGTTTGTTACTTTGGGTGTATCATGCAATCAGCTGTTACGGGGGTGTTGATCACAGATATCTAGTTTTTCCTTCCGTTAAGGCGGTGCAGCCGCGAGGTTCATGTATTCTGACTTGTTGAGTATCAAATGATAGATTCTCTGATATTTTTCACAAGAATACCACAGATTAAAGTGAAACTCCAATCTTGTTATTCAAATGCAAAACAGTGCACCCAAAACCTGCTTTTCACCCCCAAAGCACTGTTTTTGTTCAAATTAAATAAATAAATAAATAAATAAAGCAGGGCTTTGCTCCAGGGCACTTGGACATTTAGAATGTGTTGTAGACCTCAGATGTGTCTATCAGCACCTATGGGTGCAGATATGTGAGGGATTCGTGCAGTGTATCGTACATCCAGAGTCAGTTGAACAGAACTTGTTCAAGCTTAGGTTTCTTTTTCTACTTTAATGTGTAACTTTGGGTCATATCCACTTTCTGATGTCTCTAAAATGAAAGGAGGCATCATTTATTTGAATTAAAGCTAATGCAGAGTACAAGTTTTACACACACACACACACAAACACGCACAGTCACACACATACCTGTGTGACTGTGCGTGTGTGTGTGGTTCGGGTCTCTGGGAGTGTGCATGGCCCTTTCCTGTGTGCTTGAGAGATGAGCATTGTTCACTAAGATGTTATCGCTTCGCTCAGCTTTGAGCTTTTTAGCTCAAGTCTGAAACAAAAAGACCACAAAAATCCCACAAACCCAACCACAAGCATTGACAGACACAGTGTCGAGAGGGAGAGAGCTGCACACTTTTAAAACAAGAATACAGAAAAAAAACAAAACAACAGCATGAAGTCTACTTTATGGTGTAAGTGCACCTCCGTTACTAAGTGTGTAACGTGTTTGTGTGTGCGAACTGCGAAGGTGAGTGTCTCATACATCAAAAATGATTAAAGGGAATAAAAAGCACAACATTCATGAAGAAATTAATTAAGACAAAATCACCTCAGTGCTGCTATGGTTTTTATTTTGTAAATGTTTTAAGCTGTACAATGTCACATTAAAACCAAATCTTCAGCACCATTTTAATGACAAGAACATGTCATTTACACCAAAAATTAAATGTTGAGAAATTTTGATGGTGTAATGATCCATCTATCCATTTTTTATACCTGCTTCTTCCAATTAAGGGTCACATGGGGTAGCCAGCCAGAGGCAATCCCAGTAGTATGGCATAATGATATTCTTGTTATATACCAAATATTTATGATCACCTTACATCAAGAAACTGACTTTCTTACATAGTATCACATTTATCATTAAAACAACAAATGTTCCTCATTCCAATCACTTTTTTTAATATTCATGAAATGATGTGATGTTATGTGTAAAAACAGATGTATTCTTCTCCACACATATAAGACAGTGAGCGCTGTAATAATACTGAGTATTCACTGCTTCTCATTGGTAAGTTCTTTTTGTTTTTCCGTTTGTCGCTCAGGGTCTCCACACTCGCTCTGATATGAATCTACATGTTGATTTGGCACGTGTTTCATGTCGGATTCCCTTCCTGATACAACTCCACATTACTTGGAGAGTTGACATGGGAGGCCTTGTACTGGGAACCTTCTGCTTTGAAAGAAAGTACACTAACCTCTATTATTATATTACACTGTAATACAGCAAAGTCCCCTCTTATAATTCAGCTCACAGTGTTAATAACAATATATTATGTTGGTGAGAAGCTGAGGCTTCGTATATTTGAAGCCTCCTAGTGCAATAACCACTGACAGTTATACACTACAGGCATTACAAACACATCTCTGTAACAGCTTTCAGAATAGTAGCAAAGTTTCACTCAGTGATATACTTATTCTATGTAAACGACAAAACCTAGAAATAAACAATAAAGAACATATGACTGATGATTGCTGGGTAATATATCAAATTGATACTGTTCAATGGTAAGTCTCTATTTGATCATATGTTACTCTCCTGAGGAGCCTAAGATGTTCTAAACAATAATATTTAAGAAGTAATTATTTCTAGTTTTCTTAATTCATAATTTGACAGTCAGCATCTAAACAAATTGTTTCTGTGGAAATAAAAGATTTTAACCTGCCTATAAAAGATGCTGATAATTTCTCTCTCCAATCACAATTTTTCTTACCTACGTTGTGGGGGGAGGGGGGGGGGGGTCGTCAGGCTTCAGTTCATGATTGTTGGTCCAGCTATAAAATTACAGAGGATCTGACCAACTTTGTTTTTACTAACCTGAACTACACTTTAGTCAGTTAAAGGAATTTTCTCACAGGAAATGTTTTTAGAATTTTTTTTTTTTTTCAGTTTTATAGGCAGTGATACTCCTTAACATTCTGAGAGCAGGGGAGGGGAGAGTTATTGTCCAAAGAGGAGGAGTTTAAGTTTTAATCTTGGGGTTTTGTTCAGGAGTTGAGGGTAATTTAGAGCTTGAGATCGACAGACAGATTGCGTCTGTTTTACCGACAATGTACCAGATCATCACGGTCAACAAAGGGCTGAGTCAGAAGGTAAACCTCTGGATTTATCAGTTGATAATATGGTCATGAACTTTGATTAATAACTGAAAGAACACGTGGTGGAAATGAAATTCCTGTGTCGGCCATCTGGTCTTACACTCCGGGAGAGGGTGAGAAGCTTGAATATCCAGGAGGGACTCGGAATAGAGCCGCTACATCTTTGCCTTGAATGAAGCCAGCTGAGATGGTTTGGGCATCTGGTCAGGATGTCCCCTGGTCATTTCCCTAGGGAGGTTTTCCAGGCACGTCCAACTTGAAGGAAGCCCCAGAGAGTGGGACACGCTGGAGGGATAATATCTCCCAGACATCTTTTTGAAAGCCTTGAGATCCCCCAGAATGAGAACTCGGCAGAAGATAGGGAAGTGTAGGATGAGCTGCTTGATCTACTGCCACTGTGACCCAGACCTGAATAAATGACAGAAAATAATGATAAATGAAAATTCTGAGGAAAAACACCTAATCTTTTAATTTAAAGCTGTATTTACCAGAAAAAACTCATCCACTGTCTGAGACTGAAATAGTGAATTTGCAAGAAAACCCCCTAAAAAAAAAACACCTCAAAACATTTAATGAGCTTATAAAGTCACACATTTGGAAAAAAAAAAGTTATCTGATATTAAAGTCACGATTTACAACTTAGAAATGGTAATTTAACCATCTTTTACCAGCCCCAATTTGTATCATTTTTGCGAGTTCTGAGAGGAAGTTACACTTCTGTTACACTCAAAGTAGTACACTGAGAAATACTTCGACACTACAACTTTCTGGTTATGAGGTGACAGCACTGCCATAGCAACACCATCGAAAACTCTCAACATACATCACAAGAACTCTGTTTCTCATTTCTCATACCTCATTAACAAAGTTATAATTACACTTCCAGAGTGTTACACACTTGTAGATAAATTAATCAACACTGATGTGATTAACCCAAAGATACAATAGCACTGCTGTGTAAGAGGGTTAAAATAATGCTCCAAAGATTAAAATGAACACTGAAAGCTTGGACTCTTGAGCTTTCAGCTCCACATTGTTTGTTGTAGTACAATGAGAGCTTCATTTTAATAACTAAAATGTTTCAAAACACTTTACATGGAGATAGAATTAAAACAACTGCAACAATAATTAAAATACAATGCGCATGCAGACACACACACACACACACACACACACACATTATTAAAACATCATGTTACAATGTGAAAATTGCCAAAAACAAATTGCTTATTGTGGCAATTTTATACCATACAATTCTGTCAAAGTTTGAATACAACATTTATTCAAACCTTTCTAATACAGACGTCTGAACGCAGGCGGCAGCAACACTATAAAAAATGGTGAATAATAAATGTAAACTATATTTTTGTACTATGTGTATTAAACATGTTCAAAAGTTAATGCAACAGAGAATCTCTTCATTGGCTTAGTTGTTGGTGACAGACATGAATTTCTTAGAAACTGGTCTTCAGGTTTGTTATCATGAGTGAATGGATAAATCTGCTTCTTCCTGCTCCTTCTCAAGCATTCATACACACACACACACACACACACACACACACACACATATATATACATATATATATATATAATTTTATTGATACTACATGTTGATTTTAGTACTTTAGTTTTCATGTCTATTTCACATTGTGTCTGTTCAAGATAAATAAATAAAATTAAAAAAGCGAATGTGTTTGTCTGTCTATATGTGGCCCTGTGACAGACTGGTGTCCTGTCCAAGGTGTACCCCACGTCATGTCCTATGATTACTGGGATAGGATCCAGTCCCCTGTAATCCTTAACTGGAGTAAGCGGTTGAAGATGAGTAAATGAGTGAGTGAATATCACATAAAAAGCAACACTATACACAAAGCAATTACACACAGGCACATACAGTGTTTCCATAAAGAAAAATGAGACATCACAGAAATTTTAAATACACAATAATTTGTTTGTGACTGATGGTATTAATATTGCCAAAGACAACCAGTTTACAAGTAAGCTGCTATGTTGAACATGTACAACAAGAATGCGTACATGACAGTGCAATACAACCGCAGGATGATGATTTCTGGGTTTAGATATGCAACTATAAGGTTACATTGATGATTGGTTATCATAAATTCATAAGGTGAAATAGAGAATATTTCGCTTCCTGCTATAAAACGCTGTTATTTTTATAGACAACAGGGGGAGTAAAAGGTGTCCCCAAAGATAAAATTTGTAACAATTAATGTCTGATTAATCAAACATTTAACAACAGCAGGGGAGTTACAAACATGCCTAAAACATACAAGTATTTTTCTTAAAAAAAATAAAAAAATCCATTACATTATTTCTGAAATTCTCAATATGGTGCCTGACTTTATCTTTCTTAGCAAACATTGAATAAATATGGAATTACTTTTAATATCCACATCTCTGAAAATACCCAAATCTATGTTTTTCTATGGTGTCTACTCACATTTCTTGTTGTTGTTTGTTTCCTTTCATCACTTCATATCCCATGATGCCTGATGTTTCCGGTGTAGCTGCAGAGCTTTGACAGGTGAGACAAACTGATGAACAAACAATTTCCACAACGTTCATCCTGCCATTATTCTCTGATTATGGATGGACTTCTGACTGCGATGGAACACAGCGTTTTCATGGGTATCCCTTGGTCACCCACCACATACAAAACAGAGACACACAGATGTGAAGTTTCAGGTTGGATACCCCCTGTGTGACTCAGATAGGGAAGCCCATGCAGGTGCTAGGAGTCAAACTGTCACTGACTCATCCCTGAAACACAAGTATGGAGGTGAAGCATTAACAGAATCCCCTGCTTACGGAAAATAATGCAAAACCTGAAAGTAACCTGCTTTAAATTAGTGAATAGTTAGAAGTAAACAGTGGTGTAAGAACTCAGATATTTCACAGAAGTAAAAGTAACAACACTGTTCCAAGTAAAAATTGATCGTTTTCAATGGTTGTCACGGTTGTAATGAAAATGTACTTAAATAGTATGATTATAATTGTTTGTGTGTGTGTATATATATATATATATATAAAAGGCAATCTATGTATGTATGTACATATGTGGCATGGTTTGTGTTTTCTATGCAAAATCCTTTTGGCATTGTTGTGTAGTGTTATGATGACTGTGTCATTTGAGTTGTAGAATGTAACAACTGTGAAACATCAGTAACAGGTTACTTCTTTAATATAGTACATTTTTGTTCAAAAAAGGATGGTTTCTCTGACCTACTCCTAATCCATCATCAGTCCAGCATCCACTAACCGCTCAGCAGGGGGCAGACACATCTATGGGATAATATAGAGGCAAAACAAGCTACTTTTTAATTACTAGTAATCTGGTGCATTACAGTTCACCAGATTGTAATTCGCTTGCTCTGGCTATGAACTTTTAATACTGAGAGTTTTAAGAGGGTGTTTAAACAGAGGAAAGGATCGACTCATTCATTTATCTGTCCATTCGCTCAATGTATTTTCAAGGGCCCGTGTGTATAGACTTTTCCAAATCCTGTTTTACATACGGTGTGGCAGTTTATTCATTTCTTTGGGGCCCAACAAAGCCTTATCTACCATATAATCTAATGTAGTTACTAGTAATGTTTTGTATCATTAATCTAAATCTGCCGAGCGGCAGTGCAGAGTACCCGACCTTCTTGGAGTCCCTGGGAGGGGTAGTAGATAGTGCTCCGACTGGGGACTCCATTGTTCTCCTGGGGGATTTCAGTGCCCACGTGGGCGGCGACAGTGAGACCTGGAAGTGGGTGATCGGAAAGCACGGCCTCCCCGATCTGAACCCGAGTGGTGTTCAGTTGTTGGACTTCTGTGCTAGTCACAGTTTGTCCATCACGAACACCATGTTCGAGCACAAGGGTGTCCATAAGTGCACGTGGCACCAGGACACCCTGAGCCAGAGGTCGATGGTCGACTTTGTAGTCGTATCATCTGACCTTCGGCCACGTGTCTCGGACACTCGAGTGAAGAGAGGGGCAGAGCTGTCGACCGATCACCACCTGGTGGTGAGTTGGATCCGCTGGGAGTGGAGGAAGCCGGTCAGACCTGGCAGGCCCAAACGTATCGTGAGGGTCCGCTGGAAACGACTGGCGGAACCCTCTGTCAGCGAGGTCTTCAACTTCCACCTCCGGAAGAGCTTCTCCCAGATCCCGGGGGAGGTTGGAGACATGGAGTCCGAGTGGACCATGTTCTCCACCTCCACTGTTGATGCAGCCGCTAGTAGCTGTGGTCACAAGGTCTCTGGTGCCTGTTGCGGCGGTAATCCCCGAACCCAGTGGTGGACGCCGCAAGTAAGGGATGCCGTCAAGGTGAAGAAGGAGTCCTACTTATCTTTGTTGGTAGGTGGGACCCCGGAGGCAGCTGACAGGTACTGGCAGGCCAAGCGTGCCGCAGCCCGTGCGGTCGCAGAGGCAAAAACTCGGGTCTGGGAGGAGTTCGGGGAGGCCATGGAGGAGGACTGTTGGTCGGCCTCGAAGAGATTCTGGCAAACTGTCCGGCGCCTCAGGAGGTGGAAGCAGCTCTCCACCAGCACTGTTTACGTTGCGGGTGGGGAGCTGTTGACGCTGACTGGGGATGTTGTCGGGTGGTGGAAGGAATACTTCGAGGATCTCCTCAATCCCATCGTCACGTCTTCCGAAGAGGAAGCAGAGACTGGGGACTCAGAGGCAGACTCATCCATTACCCAGGTCGAAGTCACCGAGGTGGTTAGAAAGCTCCTCGGTGGCAAGGCTCCTGGGGTGGATGAAATCGGTCCTGAGTACCTTAAGTCTCTGGATGTTGTGGGACTGTCTTGGCTGACATGCCTCTGCAACATCGCATGGCGGTCTTGGACAGTGCCTCTGGATTGGCAGACCGGGGTGGTGGTCCCTCTGTTTAAGAAGGGGGACCGGAGGGTGTGTTCCAACTAATGGGGGATCACACTCCTCAGCCTCCCCGGTAAGGTCTATTCCAGAGTACTGGAGAGGAGAATTCGACCGATGGTCGAACCTCGGATTCAGGAGGAGCAGTGTGGGTTTCGTCCTGGTCGTGGCACACTGGACCAGCTCTACACGCTCCATTGGGTGCTCGAGGGTTCATGGGAGTTCGCCCAACCAGTTCACATGTGTTTTGTGGATCTGGAGAAGGCGTTCGACCGTGTCCCTTGGGGCACCCTGTGGGGGGTATTCCAGGAGTACGGGGTCCTTTGCTAAGGGCTATCCGGTCCCTGTACGACCGCAGCAGGAGCTTGGTTCGCATTGCCGGTAGTAAGTCAAACCTGTTTCCAGTGCACGTTGGCCTCCGCCAGGGCTGCCCTTTGTCACCGGTTCTGTTCATTATTTTTGTGGACAGAATTTCTAGGCGCAGCCAGGGTGTAGAGGGGGTCTGGTTTGGGAACCATAGAATCTCGTCTCTGCTGTTTGCGGACGATGTGGTTCTGTTGGCTTCAATCAGGACCTTCAGCGTGTACTGGGGTGGTTTGCAGCCGAGTGTGAAGCGTCCGGGATGAAAATCAGCACCTCCAAATCCGAGGCCATGGTTCTTGACCGGAAAAAGATGCTTTGCCCTCTTCAGGTCGGTGGAGTGTCCTTGCCTCAGTTGGAGGAGTTTAAGTATCTCAGGGTCTTGTTCACGAGTGAGGGCCAGATGGAGCGTGAGATCAATAGACGGATCGGTGCAACATCTGCAGTGATGCGGTCGCTGTATCGGACCGTCGTGGTGAAGAGAGAGCTGAGTAGGGGGCAAAGCTCTCGATTTACCAATCGATCTACGTTCCGATCCTCACCTGTGGTCATGAGATTTGGCTCATGACCGAAAGAACGAGATCGCGAGTACAAGTGGCCGAGATGAGTTTCCTCCGCAGGGTGGCTGGGCGCTCCCTTAGAGATAGGGTGAGGAGCTCGGTCACTCGGGAGGAGCTCGGAGTCAAGCCGCTGCTCCTCCACGTCGTCCGGATGCCCCCTGGACGCCTCGCTGGAGAGGTGTTCCGGGCACGTCCCATTTGGAGGAGGCCCCGGAGAAGACCCAGGACACGCTGGAGGGACTACATCTCTCGGCTGGCTTGGGAACGCCTTGGAGTTCTCCCAGAGGAGCTGGGGGAGATTTGTGTGGATCGGGAGGTCTGGGTGGCTTTGCTTGAGCTGCTGCCCCCACGACCCGACTCCAGATAAAGCGGAAGAAAATGGATGGATGGATGGATAATCTAAATCTGGTTTTAGTGGCCGGACTGCTGCCTCACAGCGAGAAGGTGTCAGGTTTGCCTTGTCATTTCTGTGTGGAGTGTGTTTCAAGTACTTCACATTTGTACTTAAATACAGTAGTTGATCAAATGCATTTAGATACTTTCCACCACTAATAAATAAATAAATGTAAACAAACAAATAAATAAATAAAATAAAACAAATAAATGTAAAGTCACCAAAGAAATAACACTCTCACAAAGAAAGGTAACAGTGAACGTGTGGTTAAAAAAAGAAAAATAATAATAACACACAACAGAAAAGGTTTGATGGGAAGCAGCTCTCTCTCTCCTCCCACTTGTGGAACAGATAAAACGCCCACAGCAGTGTGTTATCGACACTCACTACCCAAATTTGTGCATTGACTTTCCATCACTGAACAGGAAATAGAACGGGCCCAGAGTTGCACCATCACTGCTCTTTCACTTCCCCACAGTTCTTTCATGTTTTTTTATGATGGGCCTCATTCTCATTTTGTCCATCCGCACCGATGAGACGTACAGCACGGCATCGAAAACAAGTCACGGTTAATGTGATGAAAAATAAAAATCAGGAGTAAACCTGTAATGATCTGAATTACAGTAACTTTGTTCAATTGATGTCAATTAGTTATCGTCAATAAATGATTGCAACAGTTGATAT